>NC_056510.1:150571-154304 GCF_014905685.2 Nematolebias whitei
CACTGTACATAATAAACACTGTTCTTTTGTACTTCCCCTGTGTCTGCCTCGTTCTGGGTCTCATAACATCTGGGTTCCCCGCGCTATCGTAACAGAAATGCTCCAGCCACAAAAGATCCAGAATGAGACCAAGAGCGAGCAGACAACCCCTGGTTCCGCGGAGGAGCGGATCGACAAGTTGGACAAGGTTCTTCATCAGGTGCTGACTCACCAGACAACGGTCCAGTCCAACCTTCAGGAGCTCGGAGGTATGATTTATTCCATTAAACGTCAGCTGCAAGCTTCTGCCTCCTCAGCTCCAGTCGTTCTGCCAGCCCCCGTGGCTCCTGGTCCCACTCCTCCTGTTCAACAAATATTTGTTAAACCATCTGAGTTCTTCACCGGAGACCCTGACCAATGTGGCGGCTTCTTGCTGCAGTGCCACTCACCTTCGAGGGGGCTCCCTCCCAGTTCTCTTCGGACACGGCCAAAATCACCTTCTTCGTAAGCCAACTCAAAGGTAACGTTCTCCGGTGGGCTCACTCGTTCCTCTTGAGTCATGATAACCCCCCTGCTTCCTATGAACTTTTCCTTCGAGAGTTTCGTAGGATTTTTGACCGTCCCCTGCAGACATCAAATGCCGCCAAGCGTTTGTTGAATTTACGACAGGGCCGTCGTAATGCCTCGGAGTTCGCTCTGGAGTTTCGTATCCTTGCTGCCCAAACAGGATGGGACGAACCAGCCCTCCAAGGTATTTTCCTTAACGCTCTGTCTGATTTTCTCAAAGACCAGATGGCCACGCAAGATGAACCCGAAACTTTCGACAAGCTAATAGACCTTGCCATCTCAATCGATGACCGTTTCCGGGAGAGAAGGAGAGAGGCAAACTACAATTCCCATCGACCCTCGACTTCCGGGTTTCCGACTTCTCCAGGTGAGCCCAAGTTTACACCTTCGCACTACGTTTCCCATAGTCCTCCCACTTCTGGGTTCACGACCCCTCGCCATGAGTCCGCTTCGCCCAAACAATCCCCTGTGAACTACAACTCCCAGTCTTCCATGCTTCCTGGTTACAACCAATCATCTTCTTTTCCCCCACGGGATCGCTCCCCCGAGCCTATGCAGGTGGGGCGCGCACGACTGACTCCTACAGAGAGACAGCGGCGTGTATCTGCCCGTCTCTGCATTTATTGTGGTAATCCCGGTCATTTTCTGCCCCACTGTCCGTTTCGGGGAAACGAGAACTTCCACCAGTAAAGCGGGAGTTACTGGTGAGAACGTCTGCGTTAACCTCCCCATTCAAACTATTACTTCCCATGGTCATTCAGACACATAATCGTCGCTTTTCGTTTTCTGCTCTCATTGATTCAGGTGCTGAACAAAACTTGATCAGCGCAGACTTACAGAATATTCATTACCCACTCGCGAGATTCCTTCTATTTCTGTCGCCGGCTTAACCGGAGACACTTTGACCCGTATTAATTTAAAGACCACCGAGTTACATGTCATTATCTCGGGAAATCATCATGAGATGACTGATTTCTTTATATATAATTCTCGTACCCCCCAAGTAATTTTAGGTTTTCCCTGGCTTCGAAATCACAACCCAGTAATTAACTGGGAGCGCGGCTGCGTTGACAAATGGAGCGACAAGTGTCTCAGCAACTGTCTGCGCTCCGCCATTAAAGAGTTCCCTCGGAACGCGCCTCCTCTAGAGGAGATCGACCTCACCTCGGTTCTTGCTGAATACCGCGACCTGGCGGCCGTTTTCAGCAAGCAACGTGCCTTGTCTCTTCCTCCTCACCGTCCCTTTGACTGCTCGATTGACTCGTTACCTGGCGCCCCCTTGCCGTCAAGTAGACTTTACAACCTTTCTGGTCCTGAAAGGGAATCTATGTCCAATTATATTAACGAGTCTCTTGCCTCAGGCATTATTAGACCCTCGACCTCCCCTGTGGGAGCCGGTTTTTTCTTCGTTTACAAAAAAGATAAATCACTTCGGCCATGTATTGACAATCACGGTTTAAACAGTATAACTATTAAAAATAAATATCCTCTTCCCCTCATTGATTCTTTACTGGAACAGTTACGGTCGGCCTCTTGTTTTTCCAAATGCGATCTATGAAACGCTTACCACCTCGTCCGTATTAAAGAGGGTGACGAGTGCAAGACAGCTTTTCGCACCCCCTTGGGCCATTTCAAGTACTTAGTAATGCCTTTTGGGTTGACCAATGCCCCCGCTGTTTTTCAGGCGCTTGTCAATGACGTCTTGCGCGATTTCATTGGTAATTTTGTTTTCGTTTACCTTGATGACATCCTTATTTATTCCCGCGACCCCTCTCAACACACGGCCAACGTTCGCACGGTTCTTCAGCGGCTGCTGGAGAACCAGTTATTTGTTAAAGCAGAGAAGTGTGAGTTTAACACCTCCACTGTCTCGTTTTTAGGTTTCATTTTTGAGGGAGGTCGTTGCCGAACCGATCCCGAGAAAACCAGGGCGGTAGTCGACTGGCCGACCCCCGAGTCCAGGAAGCAGTTACAACGCTTCCTGGGCTTTGCAAATTTCTATGGCGATTTATTAAAAATTACAGTTGTGTCGCCGCCCCCCGTCTCAGCTCACTTCAACCGCCCGAGCCTTTCACTGGACCCCAGAGGCTGAGACCGCCTTTACGAGACTCAAGTCTCTCTTTTCCTCCGCGCCCATCTTTTGCCACCCAGACCCTACGCACCAGTTTATCTTGGAGGTGGACGCCTCCGACACTGGGGTAGGGGCGGTCCTTTCCCAGCGATCTCCTCTGGACAATAAGGTCCATCCCTGCGCCTTCTTCTCTCGGCGTCTCTCCCAAACAGAACGCAACTTCGACGTGGGCAACCGCGAGCTGTTGGCAGTCAAGCTCGCATTAGAGGAATGGCGGCACTGGTTAGAAGGCACTGAGACCCCTTTTTTGATTTGGACAGACCATAAGAATTTAATTTACCTGAGGAACGCCAAGCGTCTGACCCCCCGTCAGGCCCGTTGGTCGCTTTTCTTTAATCAATTTAATTTTGTCTTGACTTTTCGCCCGGGCTCCAAGAACATTAAGCCTGATGCCCTGTCCAGGCAGTTTGCTCCTCCTGATTCGCCCGAGGTCTCTAACCCTATTATTCCTTCCTCATGTATCGTTGGCTCCCTCTCTTGGCCCATCACCGCCACCGTTCAACAGGCCCTCCTCGCTGACCCTGATCCAGGTGGTGGTCCCCCTGGCACCCTCTTTGTTCCCTCCAGCGTGCGGTCCCAGGTGCTCCAGTGGCTCCATTCCAACAAACTTTCTTGTCATCCTGGAGTCAACCGCATGCTTTCCCTCACCAAGACCCATTTCTGGTGGCCCTCCATGACCAAAGACGTCAAGGACTTCGTTTCCGCTTGCCCTGTCTGTGCCAGGAAAAAGTCGGGAACTCAACCTCTGGCTGGTCCCCTGCTCCCCCTCCCGACCCCTAGTCGCCCTTGGTCCCACATCGCCCTCGACTTTGTGACCGGTCTTCCCCCATCTGACAGCAACACCACCATCCTCACGGTAGTTGACCGTTTTTCGAAGGCCGCTCATTTTGTCCCACTCTCTAAGCTCCCCTCTGCCCTTGAAACTGCCCATCTACTCACCTTCCATGTGTTTCGGCTCCATGGGATCCCCTTGGACATCGTCTCTGACCGAGGTCCGCAGTTCATTTCGCAGGTCTGGCACTCCTTTTGCAAGTCGCTCGGGGCGTCCGTTAGCCT
>NC_056510.1:154404-175295 GCF_014905685.2 Nematolebias whitei
GCTGATGGTCCTTCTTGAGCATGTGATCAGCTGGTTTTGGTTGTCAGCAGCAAAACTGGTTGATCCACTCTGAGAAGGTGCTATTTAAGAGACTGAGCTGAATACAGCACCTCAGACTGAGGAAGTCTCTCGGATGAGAGACGAAACGTTTCTACATTTTTTGTTGATTTGCTTTGTTTTGTTTTTTTGAATGTCCAGAGGACCATATTTAACTTTTTTAGATTTTTCTACCTGGATTATTGAGCATGCATCAGGATATTTTGAACCACTTTGGCCAGGATTGCCTCAAACTAGTTAGAGAGTTTGAGAAAACAGCAAGGAAGAGGGCAGACTACAGGAACCATTTGCGATTCAACCTCAGATGTCGACAAAGTGGCATCATTCCAAGAGCCTGGAACTAAAATCTTCGGTCAGCGGGCACCGGGCAAGCAAGATCCTGCAGAAGGCACAGACCCAGCTGCTGAATGAACGGGTGAGACAGACCGATTTTACTATTGAGGCCTTGAAGGCCAAAGAGCACATTAAACAGAAACTAACAACATGTCTAGATCAGACCACACTTCAGCAAGTGTTGGACTGTACAGATCAGGCACGCTTAGCACAGCATGTCAAGTCCAAGACTCGACAACAAAACAAGTTTAACATACTAATAGCTCATCAACACCATCACTATTCCAATAACAACACATTCAGTGTAGGACAACACTCCAGTAGTCAATTACATGCCAGGGAGACAGAAAAGTGGGTGAAAAATTTATCTGACAGACAGCTCACCCAGCCAGAGACAGAGATTCTTGCCAGGGGACTGAACTTTGCGGTTGCACCAAGTAGAATTCCTCTAGTGGAGATGATCACAGCTACTGAGTCAGCCATCCGCAACAACAAAATTAAAGAGGCTGAAGCAGAACAGCTCAGAATCAAAGTTTCAGCCTGCCTCAGCAATGCCAAACCACCACCTTCCAACATCAGTAGAGAGGAGAGAGATGCACTCACCACTCTTAGCAAGGACAAAAACATCATCATTCTCCCAGCAGACAAAGGGTTAGGGTTAGGGTTAAGATTTCAGATCTACCGTTTATTAGCACAAATATAAAAAGACATGTTTGCTTTAAAAGCATCAGTATTAGCTCTTCTCTGACAGCATGGTGGGAGTATTTGAAAATGACAAAATCTTCACTACTCCCCTGTAGACATACACCCATCTGGAACAATCCTGACATCCTACAAGAAAATAATATGTTAAATTTACCAGGTTGGAGAGTCAAGGGAATTGAACGTCTGGAACACATATTTGAAGGTGTAGACTTTATTCCATTTAATAAATTAATAATACAATTTGACATTGAAAATAAATACTTCTTAGAATATCAACAAGTTAAGTATATCATAAAAAAGAAATTTAAGCTTAATAAAACTTTGTTAGAAACACCATGTGTGTTAAGAGTTCCTTAATCTTAAATCCCCCAAATTATTATCTAAAATATACAAGAAATTGTCTAGAATCAATGATTCCATAATGCTACCAGTTGCAAAATGGGAGTCAGATTTATCAATCAATTTTGACCAAAACACCTGGTCTCAAATATGTTTAAGAACATTTAAAATGACTAGAATCTCCAACTTACAATTAATACAGTATAAAGTTCTTTATAGAGTCCATTATACAGGTCAGCGAATGTTTAGGATGGGATTTACATCATCTAACAACTGCTCACAGTGCACAGGCAATATTCCTGATGATTATATCCATGCACTCTGGTTCTGCCCACCCGTTCAGAGGTTCTGGGTCCAGGTTTGTGAAGACTTGTCTAAATGTCTGAAATGTAATATTCCACTCTCTCCGTCTGTTTGCTTATTGGCTATCTTGGAAGATGTTACCCTGGAAAAAAATACATGTCGCATGATTTTCACTGCCTTATGCATCGCAAAGAAAACCATACTCCTGAATTGGAAAAATAAAAATAATCTTAGCATTAATCAGTATAAAAATCTTCTGTTAGATCATATTAGTCTTGAAACAGCATCTGCCGACACATTGGATCAATCTCTGTGGGCTCCTTTGATCGGCTCCGTTACATAGTGAGGGTGGGTAGTCTCTGACCTTGTGGGGCCTTGGGGTTGATGTGGAGGCGGGTGTATGGGTTTGGGGCGCCGGGGGGGTTGCCGGGGGCTGGGCTCTTGGGGGTACCTGGGCAGGAGGGCACTGCTTTCGCCCTGGGGAGGGCCTGGGTGGTTCTGGGGGATGTCTGCTGGTGGCTGCATGCGGGCCCTCAGGTGGTCTGTGGTGGCGGTCGTGGGTCACCAATCTGGTAGCCTGGCTGTGCTGGGGTGGGTTTGGGGTGGACGCGGGGGCTTGGGGTTCTGGGGGCTTGTCGCTCCTGGGCTTGGGCCTGTGGGGATAGGGGATCTTGGGCTCTGGGCCGGCTTGCGCTCTGGTGCCCGGTTCTGGGCAGGGGCCTTTGGCTCGCTGGTAGGTTGTGAGTTCATGGGCTGGGGGATTGGGTGTTTGGGGGCGTGACCAGTGGCCCGTAAGAGGGGGTAGTTTGACCCAGCCTAGGTGTCTAGTGTGTTATGTGTTTTGAGAGATGTCCGAATGAGGGGTGGGTGTAGTATTTCTTCTGGGGTGGGGACTGGGTGGATGTCCTTGGGGGCGGCCCGGGACTGTGCATGGCTGACTGGCTAGCCCCTTTCCTGTGGTGGGGGCTCGCTCCCGGTGCTTCCTGGCTCTGTCGGCGGTTGGGCGGGCGCTCTTGGCCGGGTCGTCCTGGTGGGGTTTGGCTTCATCTGGTGGCGGGCTGACTGCGGTTTGTGGGGGTCTTGGCAGCCCTCGGGTGTGTGGGCCGCTGGTACTGCTTCTGGCGGCCCTCGGGGCTCTGTCCCTCTCTGGTCTGGAGCTCAGCGGGCCTGGTGGTCAGTCCAGATGGAGAGGTGTCTTGGCCTCAATCCCTGGGTGGACCTTGGGGAACTGGAGGGGCCTGTTGGGTCAGTGGGGGAGCTGACTCCCTGTGGTAGCATTTGCTCTTACAGTTATATTTCTCCCCATCCCTCACCATGCACCTCCACCCTCTTCATTTCAATTCCACACATTTAGGGTTGTTTGGGCTCGGGTGTGCTGCAACAATTTTACATCTCTGTTGACTATAGCCACCTGGGACTCAATTTTATTGTACACCTTGGACATTCATTCATAACATCCTCATGACATTTTTATGCTTTATATGTAGATATATATATTCATGTATATTCATGTGTATGTTTGTATGTATATAGGCATAGGTATATATATTTATGGAAACTTACTGCAAAGCCATGAATATTTTAAGTTTTTTATACATATGTATTTTGTTGCTGTGTTTTGTCATGTTCTTTGCAGGTGAACAGACAGTGGCCAGGTGTTTTGCCGTGTGCTCTCTTTGTGTATATTTCGTTTATTTTGGAGTCTTTGTCTTTTCTTTCTTTCTATCCTATTAAAAAAAAAAAAAAAAAAAACCTACACTAGATAATCACTAGAATAAGTATTTCATAATAATGGTGTGGAGAGGATGGCTGTAAGGGGAGAAAGGAGGCCATCTAAAAAAGAAAAAAAAAAGTCCCCAATTATGAAAACATGCTCATATTTTGGTGTGATTTCAGCCAAGAAGTCAGAAAACTCATTTATGAAATCCTTAGACCGAGGTGGGCGGTAGACGAGTGCAAATAACGTCGCAGGTGAATGTCCAAGTTCAAAGACGCTCAGCTCAAAGCTGGCGCGGGAAACTGGGATGGGCAGTTGTTTACAGTCAAAAGTTGATTTGAGTATTGTTAATAATCCACCACCGTGCCGGCCTGATGGCCGCGGTGCGTTCAAATACAAACAGTTCGGTGGCAGTAATTCCATCAAGGCGCTGGACTCACCCGGAGACATCCAAGTCTCTGTGATGCACAGAAAGTCCAAATCGTGCTCTTGAAAGTAATCCCTGAGGATAACAGTTTTGTTGGTAACAGATCTTGCGTTGACCAAACACATCCGGATACTGTCCAAAGTAGAGCTAGCAGCGGTGGAGTTAGCGCGCGCTAATGGCCGCAGGTTTTCAATAACAGCCCCTCCAGGTCGGTCCGGGCTGCGCACCGGCTGACAACTCCCGCTGGTTACCTGGTCCGAGCACACGAGAGAGGAAGATGCAGCGCGCAGAGCTGTCAGCTTCACCAGCTGACCAGCACGTCTGAAGCGATGTCTCCGGGCAGGCAGGTGAGGAGCCCAGCGAAGGTAAGTTGGCACGTCTGCCAGCAGGGGGGGGGGGGAGGGGGGGGGTTCAGAGGTACGCTGATAATGGTCCAGATAAGCGACTTCAGTGACAGAAAAACGAAGATTCAAAAGTTGTTGTCTGTCATACACCAGCAGAGAGTTGATGTCACAGATGTGAAATGCAAAAAACAAAAATAATCCGAACACCATCAGCAGAGGTGGATTGCAAGCCATGTACACGGGCGCCATCTTACCGGAAGTTCACACAGGCACATCTGTGCCTCGTAACAAAAAAGCACCTGTCTTCAGTGGCTGCTCATCTGAAGGTATTTATCAGCAAAACTGTGTTCAGTTCCTGATGTCACCTCGTCTGGATTTTCTTATAATTCAGAAAACAAGTCAGAACGACAACATTGTGTCTACTTTTATTGTTCAATTTAGATATGTGGTTTTGTGTCTTGTATAGATTTTATTTTAGTGATTTAAAGTTTAATTCTTGTTTTGTGATTTGTACATCTGTGGATTAGAATAAAGTTGGAACTAAAGGCTGTATTAAAGGAAAAATTCCTGAGATCCAATAATTTTGTCTTTTTATGATTTTTCAGCTGAGTTAACTTTAATTAACAGGTTATTTAATAAAGTCAAAGAGAAAACAGAATTTCAAGATAAAGCCGGCACCGTTTATTTATTTTTTATCTTCACTGATTAAAAAAAACATTTTTTATACATAAAATGTCAAAAAAAAAAAAAAAAGTTTCCACCCTCCGTCCCGTTCTATCCGTCTGCCAGGGCTCAGAATCCAGCCTTAGTGAGCATGCGAGGCCGGGGCATATATGGTCTGGTCTCAGAACTTTTAAGATGATTAAAAACCCCAATTTACAATTAATACAATACAAAATCCTTCATAGAGTACACTATACAGGTCAACGGATGTTCAGGATGGGTTTGCATCATCTAATGTTTGCTCACAGTGTACAGACAATATTCCTGACAATTACATCCACACATTTTGGTTCTGTCCACCTGTTCAGAGGTTTTGGTAACGGATATGTGAAGACTTATCAAAGTGTCTGAGATGTAATATTCCACTCTCTCCGTCAGTTTGCTTACTGGGCCACTTAGATTCAATTCAATTCAATTCAGTTTATTTATATAGCGCCAAATTACAACAAAGTTGTCTCAGGGCACTTTACAGAAACATTCACATACATAAAAGCCAATTAGTAAAGTTCTCTATCTAAGGAATCCAGCAGACAAGTTGAATCTTAGCTTCAATGCAGTCTCCCATCCTGAGCAAGCATAGTGGAGACAGTGGAAAGAAAAAACTCCCTTTTAAAAGGAAGATGATGTCATCTTGGAGACTAAGTCAATTCACATGATTTTTACTGCTTTATGTATAGCAAAAAAAAACTATACTCATGAATTGAAAAAATAAAAATACTCTTAGTATTAAACAGTATAAAGACCTTTTGTTGGATTACATCAGTCTTGAGATAGCCTGTACCTCCACATCAGAACAATCTCTCTGGGCTTCTTTGATTGGCTCCAACCCGTAGTGGAGGTGGGTAAACCCCTCTGATTTCGTCCCGTGGGGCATTGTTGTTGATGTGGGGGAGTATCTGGGTCGCCGCCTCATCCCCCCATTTTAAACGCACTATATAACAACATGCATCAACACCTTATTTGAGTGGGAGGAGTTGGGTCTTCCAGTTTTCCTTAAACCCTTGTTCTCCGTTTGAGATTTGGGGTTGGGGGCAGGGAGGAGGGGTAGGCTGCCTGGTTGGGGTCTGGGCTGTGGGTGGGTGTTGGGCCTTGGGGGTGGGGCCGGTGCTCCGGTTCTCCCTGGGTTGTTTGGATCTTTTGATCAGGGTTCCTGGTTGCGGTGGCCGGCCCTTTGGCTGGGGTGGCTGCCGGGTTCTGGCGGAGGGTCGGCTGTGGTTGTGTGTGTGTGGTCGTTGGTGGTACGTGGAAGCGGTTGAGGGCGAGGCTTCACTTTGACGGGGTGCTGGCTGGTCGGCTTGATGCGACATTCGCGGTGAGGAGTGCTGTGTGTGTGGGGGGTGCATGGGTGGCATGCCGGGCCCTCTCCGGGTCGGTGGTGTGGGGCTGTAGGTAAGCATTGGTGCGCTGGGCCGGCTTTCCTTGGCTGTTGTTCCCTGCTGCTCTGGCCCCAGGCCTGGGGCAGGCTTGCGGTCGCTATCGACGGCCCGATGGAGCATCTGTCGGGCTGTCTCTATGTGCCTGTTTGTCTCAGGTTGGGTTTTGGGTGGTCCCCTCTCTTGGATCAATTTTGCCTCCCCCCCCCATTTGGTGTGTTGTACTCCCCTCCGGTGGTGGGCCCCCCTGCCGCCGGTGCATTGGCAGCTCTCAGCAGCTGGGTCTGGATAGTGGGGTGTGTGCGGGCACGCCCTGGTGGCTGCCTGCCGGGGCCTGGGTGCCTTGGCTCTGCCGGGCCTCTGTTGGGGGGGGTGGTATGACCTCGGGACTCGAGGCTCGGTGTCCATGGCCGGATCTACTCTGGAGGGGCGGGTTGCCGGCGGGGCCTGTGGACTCGTCGCTGCAGCCTCCTGGGGTTTCAGCATTGTGGTGGCTGGGGATCACCCGGGGCTTCCCTTTGCTTCTCTCTCTGGGGGGCGAGGGTGCCCCTGTTGGGGGACTCCCAGAGTTCTGGGCTTGGGGGCCACTGTATGTCTGTGGTTCCGGTCTTCCCTGTGTTACCTTCGTGTCCTGTGGGGACGGGTCTGTGGGTCCCCACATCCACTATTGAACATTTTTATGGAGAAACCTTATTAGTGACATCATGCTCACACAGGTGTTTAGATTCAGGCGTTTATCAGAAACACACTCAGTTGGGTTGTGGTGGCCACTAAATATATCTTGTATTACCATGTACTGTATAAAATACTTTCTAATGCAGTTATAAGTATCATTATATATGTTGTTTGTTGTTGTGGTTTCTCGGTTTTGTCTTGTCTTTTTTTTCTTTCCGCAGGTCTAGAGGCAGACTTCAATGATGTTGATTTGTGTTCTCTTTATTCATTCAACCTTTATTTAGACAGGTAATCCCATTGAGCCTCGAGGACTCATTTACAAGAGAGACCTGATTTCAACAAAGAATGATGACAACAATGGACAACAGCAACAACAATAAACAGTTATAAAAAGTCATACTAGTTTTTTTTTTTTAACAAATAGGATGGCTAAAAGAAAAAGATAACAAAAAACAGCTAGATTCTAAGACGAATGTAAAAAAACTAAAAACAGGAACATGTCTGCATTGGTCCCTGCCAGGAGTCCAACAGATTCTTAAAGCCACTTAAGAGAGTTCAAGGTTGAGAGTTTCAATTGTTTTTGTAAGATATTCCAGGAGACAGGAGTGGAGTAGAAGGATATCCCTCTCACTCTCCTCTATACCTATCTCCTTCTTTACCTTTTAACCCTTCTCTCACTTTTCTGCTGTCATCTTTGTTTTTCATCCCCATGTCCATTACATCTGAAACAAGCCCATAGCAAATTCTAATAAAATTTAATTTTCATATCAAGTGGAGCGTTAAGTCCAGCCATAATGCTCTGCTTGTGAAAGTAAATCTGTTGGGCATCACTTTGACACTCAGACAATAATTCTAAGTGTCACAATGACGGACAGGACAAGGGAAGAAAAATATATAATAAATAATAATAAAAATAATAATAATACATTGTGATTTCCTGATTTTTTTTTTTTTTAAAGATTATGTTTCTCACAATGGACATGTACCTAAGATGAAAATTTCAGACCCCTCCATGATTTCTAAATGGGAGAACTTGCAAAGTCGCAGTGTGTTCAAATACTTGTTTTCCTCACTGTAAGAAGGCCGTGCTTATAGCAGCAGCTACGTGCACTCCACTCATCTTTCGGACGACTGTATGGTCATATTCTCGTTGTAACTCAGTGCAATGATGATAAAGCTTATTCTGATTCTGATTACTGTAATGATGAATAATGTTGAAACAAGTGAATAAATTGATTAATTCGTGTGCAGAGAAAAACAAATTACTTTGTGGATGAATTTGAGGCTAAACCCGGGCAGTTACATGCCACTTTGTATCCCATCAAAATGGGAAGCCCTAATTGGGAGCTTGGGCACCGTTAGCCATTTTTGTATTGTGTGGATTTTGTTGTATTTTCTGTACTTGAATCCTTGTGATCAGGTGTATCGATTGAGCTGTGGGGACCATTAATTTAAAGACCTTGGGCCACCTCACATCAGATGACCACAACATCCAAAGGAGGGTCCCTATTGGAAGAAGAGACCATCAGGCTGGGGGAGGTTGAAGATGGACCAGGAGAGGATGAGGGCCCTTGGAAGGATGAAGAGATCCTGTGATTAGGCTCTACATTAACTGACCACATATTGTTAGCTCAGAATTAACACTATATGCTTAGAAGCTATTTTGCAACCCTTATACTAAAAATGTACCATTACTGACATAGATAATGTTAAAGAATTTCCATGAATGTTACATCACACCCGAAGACTACCGGAGATAGGGTGACCCGAGGCTGGCAGGTCCATGAAATTGCAAATTTGAAGGAGTCTTCAAGCACCTATAGGCTTGCATCCATACACACTTATAGATATGAAAGTAGTTGCTTGCTCAGGTCTCCTGTGGTGTTGAACTTGGGAGTTTAAACGATGTACCATTCTGGCACATCGACAGGGGTAATTGTTAGAAGTTTAACCTTGCTGGAGGCCCGGTTTTGTCTACTTCGACTCATAACCTGGTTCGGACCAGATAAGACCACTCAGCTGTTCACAGCGAGCGATCCCAGGGTCAACTCAACACTAGATAAGGAGTCTTTTTATTTTGCTTGCTTCCAACACTTAAGAGTTGAATATCACCTTATTATCCACCATCAGAAACAGATAAGACTGGTAAGGTCACACATCCCACTGATAGGCTGTGCTCACCTGGATGTGAAGGCGGAGCCAAGGGCCAACATAAGCTGGGGTGTTCTTTTGCATGGGGCTTCCGCTTCCGGGTTGCAACGGGTCAGACAGACGCCTCAGCGCTGAGCCTCTAATTTTTCCTGCCTTACTGACATAAAATGGTTAAAAAAAAAAAAAAGTACCTCTCTTGATTTTATTGAGTTCGTGTGAGTTTCCTCTCCACCTGGGAACGAAAAGAACCGGAAGGGTGCCATGGTCCGACATAAAGCTCTAAAACACATCTAAGAAAAGACAACTGTTAGACGGTAAAATAATGAAGATGTTAAAAAAAAAAGACAACACAGGTATGAGCCAGCACCAGCAGTCAACACCAGGGTGAACACATTCAATAAGCACTAGAAAGAACGAAAGACAGACGACAGAAAGAAAGAAAAACACGCACACACACAATTGTAATGCTGAGTTGGAACAGAGCCCATGAACCATAAACAGTTTAAATTTTGTTCCATCTGATGCCACATGGACAAGTTAAAGAATAAAGAGATTTTCAGGATCTTTTTTGTGTTTTATTAAAAACACTAGAAAACAGATTTGCCAAGTTTCATCAATACTGGTGGAGGCAGATAATCCATCTCACAGAAACAGGGAGGTGCTGGATGACTCCAACACATAATCCAAGTAACACATTTTTACTTTCCAATCATGAATGATGTAACTTAAAAACAGGAACTCTAAAGTGAGTCACTTTAATACATTTCTGAATCACCAAACAAATCAATATCAGATAAACAAACTAAAACGTCTTTAAAACGTAATTAGTGTTTGTCATGAAGTCTATTAGAAAAAGTCTGCTGCCATGGGTCTTCTTTTAGCTTTGTTCCATGGAGTACTGCAGCGGGTCTTCTTGGTGCTGCTGGGGATGGTTGGAGACTTTAGAACCCCAAACTTGGGTTTCTGCTGAGGGTCAAATGGTACTCGAGACGACCCATCTGGACTTAGCAGTAAACTGCGGTCAGTCTTCTTAAACTCTGCATGACAAGAGAAACAAGTCAGTGGGTTTAGTTTTTACTTGTTTCAAAAGTATTTCCTCAACTGAACATTTGTGTTGGATGTATGAAACGAACATATCCCGTTACTGATCATCTGGTTCTGATCCATATCCTGTTACTGATCATCTGGTTCTGATCCATATCCTGTTACCGATCAGCTGGTTCTGATCCATATCCTGTTACTGATCATCTGGTTCTGATCCATATCCTGTTACTGATCAGCTGGTTCTGATCCATCCATCCAACGAACAGGACTGACTCGGTCTACAGTCCCTTAAAATCTTCATACCTCTGACCTTTTTACATTTCGTTACTTTACAACCACAAACTTAATTTTCAACTGGGATTTTTTGACTGACCAACAAAATGCAACTAAGTGGAGGGAAAATGATTACTGGTTTACAAGTAAAAATCTGAAAAGTGTGGCGCATATTTGATTTCACCGTCCTTTCCGCCGATACCCGGAACCAAAGTCTAGCACAACCAACTGCTTTCAGAGGTCACCCATCATTAGAACGGTGAATGAAGTCCACTTGTTTTTTGTTCCTGATGTTTTTCTTAGTTCATATCTTAGATCTTGTTGCTGTTTTTCTTTTACATTTTATTGTTGGATGTAACTGGGACCCTGTGGACATAACCTCGTTCCACCACATGTACCACATGAGATGTGAATGACAAATAAATCTCTCCGACTCTGACGTGCTTAATTTAATCCAAGTTTAAATCCAGCTGTTCTGTGGGCCTCAGAGTTTTGTTTTTTTTGCCAAACAGCATCATGAAGACCAAGGAACAAGGCAGACAGGTCAAGGATAAAGTTGTTGTGGAGTTTAAATGAGAGTTGGGTTATGAAACAACTTCCAAAGCTCTTAAAATTTTACAGAATGACTTAGATCATATGTGTCAAACTCAAGGTCCAGGGGCCAAATGTGGTCCTCGTTGACATCTTATCTGGCCACCAAAAATGTTATTTTAAATGTAAAATACTTGTATCACTTTATTTTTTTTTCAGTAATCGTTGATTATGATGTTAAAAGTGCAACAGAGAACATCAAACGAGACCAATCAAGCTCTTGTTTAGGAACCTGTGACCAAGAAATTGTTGTGGATTATCAGCTTCTTCCTGTTGGTACTGAACCCAGCATCTGTTCATTATGAGCAGCTGCAGCTATTCATCTTCAAAGGGGCACTCCCCTTAGCCCAATTCAAACTCCAGTTGGACCACAACATTGGACCCGTTGGCTCATTTGATCTACGAAGCTGTCTGGTGTGATAAAGAGGCTCATGCTGCCTCTTCCCTCATGCAGAACCATCATGCTGACCCCCCGCCCGAACAAAAACTGCAGGTACAAACAGCATGCAGCTCAGATGTGTTGTCCATCTTTAGTCCATGCATGAGGTAAAATTAGAAAATATGTTTATTTTGTACTTCCCATGACACGGGCCGGGCTGTAAATAACCCAGGGGCCATAAAAACACCCAGGTCTGACCTAAAAGTCAAAGTTTCTTTATTTGTCATTTTCATCACATGTGGTACATGTGATGGAATGAAATTATGTACACAGGGTCCCAGTTACATCCAATAAAAGTTTAAATTGTAAAGAAAAACTGTAATAAGATCTAAGATATGAACTAAGAATACAATAAGCACTAGTAGTACAAAACGTTGAACAGCAGCAGCACGAACATGAGTCTATGTGAGCAGATGAGTATGAATGAATGGATGAATGAATTCCAATGATGACGTCCAACGAGATCTACAATGGAATGGGTTGGATCAAAACATTCATGAATTAGAACTGCCCAGACTGTAAGGGTCCCACTGCCTGCAGCCTGCCTTGCTGATGGCCGCTGAGTACCAACACCTGGCGGCCATCAGCCTGATGAGCCTCTCCATCTACTTAAGGCTGCAGTCCGGTGTGACTCGACGCTGGAGCATATCACCTCTCATGGTATAGTACTGTTGAGCTAGATATGTCTAGGTGAAAAGAATTTGTTCACCTTTTGCTCTTTTTTCCAGTTTCCTGGTTCCTTCGTGTTTTTGGATTCTCCTCGTGGCCTGACCTGGATCCCTCGGCCTGTCAGGTATCCCTCGTGCCTCTTTGCCTCCAGTTGCCAGCCTTCCTCGTTTCCCTTTGGACTCTTGTTGGATTTCCCTCTGCTGCTCTCTCCCTGGACTGAAGGACCAGCTCACCTCCTTCGGGTTTGGACTGTAAGGACAAGACGCTCTTTAAACAAACCACTCTGGTCTTCCCCGTTGGACAAACATTAACCTGTCGTCCCTCTTTCCAGGAGCCGCTGAGAAGCAGCGTTTGTGGACTTTAATATCACTGTACATAATAAACACTGTTCTTTTGTACTTCCCCTGTGTCTGCCTCGTTCTGGGTCTCATAACATCTGGGTTCCCCGCGCTATCGTAACACAGACAAAGTCAAGACCCAGAAACTGTGGCAGGACCTGAAAACAATTCTTTAGGTATGCACAGCTGGTAGAGGCACACCCAGAACACCTGCAGCTGAAGTACAGCAAAAGGAGAAGGCCCAACAAAGTACTGACTGGGTGGGGGGGGGGAAGGGGGAGTGCTGAAGACAAAATACACACCACATCATTACATCCACACACTCCACCCCACATCAATCTACACTAAAAACAGGAACATGTCTACGTTGGCAAAAACCAAGCCAGACATGTTCCAGTTTTTAGTTTTCTACATCACTTTATAATGTAGCTGTTTTTGTTTCATTTTTATATAATTTATTTTATTTACTTTTCATTTTATATATACTTTTTATATGATTGTTTATTGTTATCTGTAGCTCATCTGTGTTTTTTAAATCAGGTCTCTCTTGTAGATGAGTCCTCGAGGTTCAATGAGACTAACCTGTAGAAATAAAGGTTGAATGAAAAAATGTTCAGAATCAGAATAAACTTTATTATCAGTGCACCGAGATACAACGAGAACATGTACGTAGTCGTCTGAAAGATGGACAGAGTGCACGAAGCTGCTACAATAGAAAGTGCAGCCTCTTATTCTTATTCAGAATAATATTGTGCTTAGATGAGAAAAGGGAAGAAGAGGAGAGACGGTATAAAAAAACAATCTCACTCCGTGTCCTAGACAGGGCACAATTTGAGGCATCAAACAATCCTCCCACAGCAAAGCAACATAAACAGACATTATACATGAACATATAGGCCGGGGAAGACATTAAGGGAAAGGCCTAGCATAGTCCAGAGCCCCCCCCTCTCAGCCATTGTCCAGGTAAGAGGTGACATTCATCATCAACTTGGTTGAGGTTCTGTTACATGTCCACGGCCTTGGGGAAGGGAGGGGTGAGGAGACAGACAAAGCATCTTTGTTTTTTTTCTAAACATTCCAGGAGGAGTTGAGATAAGTCCGGCATCAAGGCCACAGTTTGGGTCAGGCAGAACTCGTAATTGTTGTTTCTTCCTTTTTAAAACTGATTTAGAAAAATAAAGAAAATGCTTAATTTTCCTTCCACCTGTTCATTAGGTTGTACTTTGTATTGGTCTAACATCCCAGTAAAATATTTTAAAAGTTTGTAATGAGGTGGAAACTCTTCTACAAACATCTCCAGAGAAAAACCAGAATCTTTCAGATCATGACTTTTAAAAACAACACAGTAACTAAGTCTAACTAAAAACATTGACTTTATCTGAATCACGAGCTGTACTACAAAAAACTGTCAAAATAATCTAAAATAAATCTAGATGAGCCAAAAACCAGAACAGAACCTTTTTTATTTTTTTTGCTTTTATCACATGCTGCTGAATTATTGTGTTTTTATCGTGCTCTATTAATCCCCGATGAGGAGGCAGACATTTAAAGCTTCACAGTCTTTAATTTACATGAATATCTTACCAGCCGTTTTATTATTCTTGAGTCCAAAAGTCACATTTTTCGATTCCGACATTGGAATTGGAGTAAGCCTTTTCTGTATACAACAAACAAAACCACATATCAAAAATGAGTGCAAATACATCAAATGATGAAGAAAAATATAGAATTTTAAGTATAAAAGTTGTTGTAGGATCTGCTTCATCAGATTTAATTCAGTTTATTTATAAAGCACTAAGTCACAACAGAAGTCGTCTCAGGGCACTGAACAGAAATATTCATATATAAAATAAGTTAACAGAAACATTTATATTTAAAAAATATAATTAACATTATTTATCTTAGGAGCAGACTACTTTGAGTTTAACTCATTGCAGAACTCTCACTCAGTGATCTAGAGTTCATTAAAAGTTAATTAGCAGGATTTTGGATTCTGGACACGCCTCCAGAACCGGTTCTGAAGTGTGGTGCAAATCCAGGCTGATCTGAATAGGGCTGAGCAGAGTTGGGGCTGAATAGGAGCAGTGCAGAAGTGGCATATGTGTCCTCCAATGCTCACCTCTCATGTGGGGTCCCCCAGGGCTCGGTCCTGGGCACACTACTATTTTCTCTTTACTTGCTTCCACTTGGTTCCATACTTAGGAAGCATGGTATTTCCTTCCACTGTTATGCTGATGACAGTGAGATTTATGTCCCTTTTAAAGAAACAGATCTGCACTCTGTCAATCCATTCCTCAGCTGTCTTGACGACATAAAAGCCTGGATGGCTCTAAACTTTTAAAATTTTAATGAGAAAAAAAACTGAAGTGATGCTTTTTGGTGGTACCACTGGCCCCCCTCCTGTAGATCTGGGATTTTTGGCTGAGTTCATGAAGCCCACCGTTTCAAATCTTGGGGTGAAAATGGATTTGGATCTTGCGCTCGATAGCCAGATAAGTTCAGTTGTTAAATCAAACTTTTTCCAGTTACGGCAGCTAGCTAAAATAAAACCCATCCTTTCACGTCGGCACTTTGAAACAGTAATTCATGCCTTTGTGACCACCAGGCTGGATTACTGTAATGCTGTTTATGTGGGGGTTAGTGGCTCCGCCATTGCCTGTCTTCAGATGGTGCAAAATGCTGCTGCACGTCTTTTAACTGGCACATGGAAACAAGAGCACATTTCCCCCATTTTAGCCTCACTTCACTGGTTGCCCATACATTTTAGGATCAGTTTTAAGATTATTTTATTTACTTTTAAATCTCTCAGTGGTCTTGCCCCACCCTACCTCTTAAAGCTGCTACAGCCTTATACCCCACCTGGTGCTCTCAGGTCAGCTGATCAGCTGCTCCTGAGTGAGGTGAACGTGCCTTCGCCGTAGCAGCTGCTAAACTAAGGAACGGTCTTCCTGTCCACATCAGACAGGCCTCCTCGCTGTCTGTTTTTAAATCCCATCTTAAAACTTATCTTTTTTCCAAGGCTTTTCACACCATGTGAGATGTTGATTTATTATTGTTATTTATGCGATACTCCTTTTACTGTTTCAGTTTTATTGCATAGCTGTTTGTCTTTTTAAGTATTATTATTATTACTTCTTGTATTTTTAATTAATTATTATTATTATTACTTCTTGTATTTTATTCCTTTTTGTGCTTTTTAAGTCGTCTTTACAGCACTTTGGTCCTGTATGTTTTTTTTTAAAGTGCTTTATGAATAAAGTTCACTTCACCACTTGCTCTCGCTGAGATCGGATGCTTCTCCTCTCCCTCTCTGCTTTGCTGCTCTGTCTGTCTGCGAAACTGCTTCTGAGTCTCTCTTGCATCTTCCGAACCATAATTATGGACTTGTTTTGATCAGTTGGTTCCTCAACTCAATTTACAACATTTCTTCGAAGAGAAGACAGGCTTTAGGCGAGCCCATTTGTACTGTTGGCACGCACGCAGCTGGATATCTCCTCATCAACTGGAAGACTTGATGATGTGTCTATCTTTGCTACCATCTGTGGTTTTTAAGGACGCATATTAAATTGGATTTATGATAACTGGTTCTGGCTATTTTGGATTCAGCTGGTTGCTGGTTTTATCTACAATCAAGGAAGTCGTCTGCAGCAAATTTGGACCCGATCACACTGCTTGCCTTTATGATGGCTTGGTTTGTGCCTCGAGTACCCAGACTCAAATGATTTGGGCTGAATGGATCAGATCTTGGGGATTTTACTCAGTCACGTTCCATCGATGTGGCCATGTTATTTGGACATTTCGGAACCGAGTCGACCAACACAGACTCAAGGTAGATACCATACCATACCACTTTATTTATAAAGCACTTAAAACAGCAACCAGGCCAACCAAAGTGCTGTACAGACAGAACAACAGGTAACACACAAAGCAAAATACAAAATGAGGTAAATCAGAATATAGACAAAAAACGATGCAGATAATGACGACAAACCAGTGTGGAGCATACAGGATCAAAACACAGATCATCTTGTGTTGAAAGCTATTGAAGAGTAGTGAGTTTTTAAACGGGACTTGAAAACCGAGAGGGAGGGGGCCTGTCTGACAAGCAGAGGTAACTTGTTCCAGAGTCTTGGTCCTGCTACAGAGAAGGCCCTGTCACCTCTGCGCTTAAGATGAGTTCCTGGAACTGTGAGGAGCAACTGGTCCGCTGACCTCAGGGAACGTGGTGGGACATATGGTTGTAGTAAATCAGAGAGATGGGGGGGAGGGGGGGGGGTGCGACACTGTTCAGTGATTTGTAGACATACATGAGTATTTGGAACTGGATTCGAAAGTGAACCGGTAACCAGTGCAGTGAGGCCAAAACTGGTGTGACTGGTTAAAAATCGGGCTGCTGCATTATGGACCAGTTGTAGTCGTGCAATGGAGGTCTGACTGATACCAAACAGGAGCGAATTGCAGTAATCAAGCCTAGATGTAATGAATGCATGTATTACAGTTTCTCCTATTACTGAACAATAGGAGAAACTGGAGACCCCATAGCACACCCATGTTTCTGCCTATAATATTGCTCCCCATATGTGAAGTGGGTTGACTGCAGGCACAGTTTCAAGAGTTGACACAGTGGTTCTGTGGAAAGTGTGGTCCTGCTGCTCAGAGTGGTGTCTGATTTTAATCTTAAACTGACCACCTCTACTGCATCATCAACAGGAATGCACGTAAAGAGTGATGTGACATCAAAAGAGACCATTGTTTCATCAGTCTCCATGATGACATCCCTCACCTTGTCCACAAAGTCCATGGTGTTCTGTATGTGGTGTTCTGAGCTGCCAACTAAAGGGATGAGTACAGACGCCAGGCCAGGCCAGAGGTCACTCTTTCAGGGATGAAGATGTTCAGAGAGGAACGATGGTTTGAGAGAGGAGTAAAGGAGGCCATCTTTGTGAAAAGAAATCGTCCATCATTAAACAGGGGTGGAGCCTCCGTGTTCAACTGTCCCCCTCTTACAATGCTGTGATTGCTGGTATCACTCAGCCCTCTGTGAGTAGTAAACAGCCATCAGGTGCTAATGACCCATTGTTAGGCTGATGGCCCTTCTTGAGCATGTGATCAGCTGGTTCTGGTTGTCAGCAGCAAAACTGGTTGATCCACTCTGAGAAGGTGCTATTTAAGAGACTGAGCTGAAAACAGCACCTCAGACTGAGGAAGTCTTGGATGAGAGACGAAACGTTTCTACAATTTTTTTGTTTTGCCTTTTGTTTTTTTGAATGTCGAGAGGACCAGATTTAACTTTTTTAGACATCCGATAGACCGTGTATAAAAATTAATTTTGGCTTTAATAGATTTCTTGTTTGCATTTTCCAGGGAAACAGTAAGGCTCTCACTTTTGGTCAGCAGAAGTTTAATCTTAACCTTTCAACTTCAACTTTCAGTCTTCAGCTCATCTTCAGTCAGGCCAAGAGTGTGAACCAAAAGCCAGCATCCAGCTGCAGGATCTGCACATCTGTGCCTCGTAACAAAAAAGCACCTGTCTTCAGTGGCTGCTCATCTGAAGGTATTTATCAGCAAAACTGTGTTCAGTTCCTGATGTCACCTCGTCTGGATTTTCTTATAATTCAGAAAACAAGTCAGAACGACAACATTGTGTCTACTTTTATTGTTCAATTTAGACCAGATTGAACTTTTTTAGATATTAATATATATTTAATATTCAATTTATTGAAAGAACATTACCCGACTAACAAGAAACTTAGAAGATTTCATAAGGAACTCCAGGAAGAATAGAATAGAAACAGCCTTTATTGTCCAATGGATGGGAAATTCAAGTGTAACAGCAGCAACAGATAAAAAGATAAAAAGATTTCACACAAAAGTTCCTAAATATTCCTAAAGAAGTCCTTTATGATAATCAAAGCTCTGTACGTATCTAGAAGGGAACAGACGTTGAACCAATATAGTTGTCATTATTTCTAATAAATTCAGCTGCTTCCTAAAACTGACCAACTAAAAGATTACTCACCCTGCCTCGTTTGGCTTTTGGACGTGAGCTGCTCGGTGTTGCCATTCCCTCCAGCTCGTCTGCTTCAAACTCAAACTCTACAGGGATCTTCCTCTTCTTCGCTGGTTTCCCAGCATCAGAGTCCTGTGATGGACATTCTGTGGCGTCCACCTGACCAGCTGTCGTTTTCTTCTTCTTCTTTGTTGGTGTTTGTGGTCCTGTTGGACCATCCACCAGACTTTGCTTTTCCTCTTCCTCTGCAGATCCTTTACGACTTTTTTTCTTCTTAGGTGGTGTTGGAGCAGGATTATCTGCATCAGCCAACTCGTTTTGCATCTGAGCGCTCTCCTCCTCTGGGATAAGCTTCACTTTTTGTTTGCTCTTCTTTCTTCTCCGCCCTGCGGTGTTGTGCTCAGATGTTTTATCCTGGGCACTTCCTGCTTTTAGTTTGCCAGTATCAGCTCTAACCTTCTCGGCTTTATGACCCTTCTTTATGTGTGTTGCACCTTGAGACGTTTCCTGAAGCCCAGAGTTTGGATCTTCAGCTGAACCTTTTGAACTGAACTCTGTTGATGAACTCATATTATTCACTGAGACAAGCTTCACTTTAGCTTTTTGACTCTTCTTTTTGTTCTTGGCTGGATTTTTATCACTGACCTCAGGTGATGCTGGAGTCTCATGTGTGACTTGTGGGATCTGTGAGTCACTCTCAGCTTTCAGGTCTTTCTTCTTCTTCTTCTTTGTCATTTGTACTGAAGCTTCCGAGGACGTCTCAGCTGAAGTGGAGGTGTGCTGCTCTTCTTCCAACCCTGCGACACCTGCTGAAAAATCATTCTTTCGTCTTTGTTTCTTCTTCTTAGACCGATTCCTACGCCTGGAGAGTGGAGACTCTGATTGGCGTCCTCCTCCAGTGACTTCAGGCTCCAGGAACTGAGCTCCTGTTGGACATCCAGAGGATTCTGAGGAGTTCTGCAGCTGAATAGGTTCTGGTAAAACTTCTGAAAAAGTATCCTTATTATTACTTTCAGGCTGCTCTGAGCTCTGCCTGTTCCCATCTTTCGTCTTCTTCTTTTCATTACGAACTGATCCATCTACAAAATCAGTGTTCTGGTTCTGCTTGCTGAGCTCCTCTTTTTTCCTTCCTGAAGACGCAGAAACAGGTGATTAGTTTTAAAACAATCACTGATTCTCAGGAGCCACAAACTCAACTGACACCCCCCCCCCCCCCACACCAGTCTGATAAAACCTTCAAATACAGACTAAATGGACTGTACTTATATAGGGCCCTTCTCTCTTATCGAGATACTCAAAGCTCATACAGCTCTATACTAGATCTCTACAAAGATAATGGAACAAATCATTCTAAAGAGACAAATCAGAGCTTTTATCACATTCATACACTGATGGGACACACATCAGAGGCATCGAGGGATTCGGTGTCTTGCCCAGGGACACTTCGGCATGTGACAGCTGTTGGATTCAAACCCCCAACTCTTGCATTGAAGGACGACTGCTATTACCACTCAGCCACAGCCGTAATTGTCAGTGTACAAGCCACTACTTTTTGCTCACACTTTGTACCCCGCGGTTTATATGCAGGAGCACCTTATTTATGTTTTTTTTTTCTCTCACAATTTTCAAGTTATATTTTTTATATTTTATTTTGACAGACTTCCTGCCGTCTCTAGGTAACTTCCTGCCGATGACTAACATTGTCCTGTGACAGAGCTGGGCACTCATGGCTCCCAGCACCCAGCCCCTCTTGGGGGCAGGTGCTTGTGTGACACAGAGTGAATCACATGTACAACGACTCTTGCTCAGGGTTTCAATTCCACACCATAACTTCACCCACTCTGTCATCATGTGACCAGAAGTCTAACCTGAATAACCAATGAGGTACTCTCGAGGATCATCCCCCAAGACAGATGTGCATTAATTTCTTCACATCGATCGCGTGTCGTTCCTGTATTTTGCGCTTCATGCACAGACCTGTTCATTTGTTCAGCAATAATGCAAAACTATCGGAGATTTTCTTATGATGCAGCTTTCAAGTTAAAAGCAACTGATCTGGCTGTCGAAGAAAGAAATCGATCTGCCGCTTGTAAGTTTTGCATCAACGTGTTGATGGTTGGGCATTGGAGATGCAAAACAGTCAAGTCTAGTACTACTTCTTCTTCTTCTTTTGGCTTTTCCCTCATCAGGGGTTGCTACAGCGAGTCCTCCTCCACCTCATTGTCCTCTGCATCCTCTGTCTTCACTCCAACTACCTTCATGTCCTCTCTAACTGCATCCATATGTCTCCTCTTTGTCTTTTTCCTGCAGCTGCATTTCTAACATCCTTCTACAAATATACCCACTGTCCCTCCTCTGGACATGTCCAAACCACTGTCCC
>NC_056510.1:175305-187110 GCF_014905685.2 Nematolebias whitei
TGTCCAAACCACTGTCCCCCCTCTGGACATGTCCAAACCACTGTCCCTCCTCTGGACACGTCGAAACCACTCTCCCTCCTCTGGACATGTCCAAACCATCTTAGTGTGTCCTCTCTAACTTTATCTCCCAGTTGTTCAACCTGTGCTGTACCTCTGGTGATCTCATTCCTGATCTTCTCCATCCTTGTGACTCCTTAGGAGAACCTCAACATCTTTATTTCTGCCACTTCCAGTTCTGTCTCCTGTCTTTTTGTCCATGTCTCTGTCTCCAGACCATACAACATAGCTGGTCTCACTACTGTCTTGTAAACTTTTCCTTAGACCTTTGCTGACAACTTTTTGTTGCAAATCACCCCTGAAACTTTTCTCCATCACTCCATCCTGCCTGGACTCTTCTTCACCTCTTTACCACACTCCCCATTTTCCTGGACAGTGGACCCCAAGTCCTTGAAGTCCTGCACCTTTGTGACCTCTGCTCCTTGTAGCCTCACTGTTCCACCTCCTCCCTCTCATTCACACACATGGACTCTGTCTTACTACGGCTGACTTTCATTCCTCTTCTTTCAAGTGCATACCTCCACCTCTCCAAGTTCTTCCACCTGTTCTCTCCACAGATCACAATGTCATCTGCAAACATCATCGTCCATGGGGATTCCTGCCTGACCTCATCTGTTAGTCGGTCCATCACCAGAGCAAACAAGAAGGGGCTCAGAGCCGATCCTTGATGCACTCCCACCTCCACCTTGAAGCTATCTGTCACTCCTACAGAACATCTCACCACTGTCCTGCTGTCCTCATACATGTCCTGATGTCCTCATACATGCCCTGCTGTCCTCATACATGTCCTGCTGTCCTCATACATGCCCTGCTGTCCTCATACATGTCCTGCTGTCCTCATACATGCCCTGCTGTGCTCATACATGCCCTGCTGTGCTCATACATGCCCTGCTGTGCTCATACATGTCCTGCTGTCCGCATACATGTCCTGCTGTCCTCATACATGTCCTGCTGTCTGCATACATGTCCTGCTGTCCTCATACATGTCCTGCTGTCCTCATACATGTCCTGTATCAGTCTAACATACTTCTCTGTCACTCCAGATTTCCTCATGCAATACCACACCTCCTCCCTCAGTACTATGTCAGATGCATTTTCTAAATCCACAAAGACACAATGGAGTTCTTTCTGACCCTCTCTGTACTTCTCCATCATCATCCTCAAAGCAAAGATGGATCTGTGGAGCTCTTTCTCAGCATGAAACCATACTGCTGCTCACAGATAGTCACCTCTTGTCTAAGTCTTGCTTCCACAACTTTCTCCCAGATCTTCATCGTGTGACTCATCAACTTAATTCCCCTGTAGTTGCTACAACTCTGTACATCACTCTTATTCTTAAAAATGGGCACCAGCACATTTCTTCTCCATTCCTCAGGTATTTTCTCACACTCATATATGCCATTGAATATTTGAGTCAAGTCTAGTACACGTTCTAATACAAGTTTTAAAATTATTTTTGTGTGACATCTTTCTGTGTACGATAAATAGTGAGGAAAATAAGTATTTGAACACCCTGTGACTTTGCAAGTTCTCCCACTTAGAAATTATGGAGGGGTCTGAAATTGTCAACTTAGGTGCATGTCCACTGTGACAGACATAATCTAAAAAAAAATTTTTTTAAAAATCCAGAAATCACAATGTATGATTTTTTAATAAATTACTTGTGTGTTACTGCTGCAAATAAGTATTTGAACACCTGCCAATCAGCAACAGTTCTGGCACTCAAAGACCTGTTAGTCCTCCTCTATAACGTCCACCTCCACTCCACTTATTATTCTAAATTAGAAGCACCTGTTTGAGGTCGGTAGCTGCATAAAGACACCTGTCCACCCCACACAATCAGTAATACTCCAACTACTAACATGGCTAAGACCAAAGAGCTGTCCAAAGACACCAGAGACAAAATTGTAGACCTCCACAAGGCTGGAAAGATCTACGGGGCAACCGCCAAGCAGCTTGGTGAAAAAAGATAAACTGTTGGAGCAACTATTAGAAAATGGAAGAAGCTAAACATGACTGTCAATCTACCTTGGACTGGGGCTCCATGCAAGATCTCACCTCGTGGCGTATCAGTGATCCTAAGAAAGGTGAGGAATCAGCCCAGAACTACACGGAGGAGCTGGTCAATGACCTGAAGAGAGCTGGCACCACTGTTTCCATGGTTACTGTGGGTAATACACTAAGACGTCATAGTTTAAAATCACGCATGGCACGGAAGGTTCCCCTGCTTAAATCAGCACACGTCCAGGCCCGTCTTAAGTTTGCCCATGACCATTTGGATGATCCAGAGGAGTCATGGGAGAAAGTTCTGTGGGCAGATGAGACCAAAATAAAACTTTTTGGTCTTAATTCCACTCGCAGTGTTTGGAGGACGAAGAATGATGAGTACCATCCCAAAACACCATCCCTACTGTGAAGCATGGGGGTGGAAGCATCATGCTTTGAGGGCGTTTCTCTGCAAATTGGACAGGACGACTGCACTGTATTAAGGAGAGGATGACCGGGGCCATGTAGTGAGAGATTCTGGGGAACAACCTCCTTCCCTCAGTTAGAGCATTGAAGATGAGTCATGGCTGGGTCTTCCAACATGACAATGACCCGAAGCACACAGCCAGGAGAACCAAGGAGTGGCTCCGTAAGAAGCATATCAAGGTTCTGGAGTGGCCTAGCCAGTCTCCAGACCTAAACCCTATAGAAAATATTTGGAGGGAGCTCAAACTCTGTTTCTCAGTGACAGCCCAGAAACCTGGCTGATCTAGAGAAGATTTGTGTGGAGGAATGGGCCAAAATCTCTGCTGCAGTGTGCAAACCTGCTGAAACACTACAGGAAACCTTTGACCTCTGTAACTGCAAACAAAGATACTGTACCAAATATTAACATTAATTTTCACAGGTGTTCAAATACTTGTTTTCAGCAGTAACACACAAATAAATTATTAAAAAATCAAACATTGTGATTTCCGGATTTTTTTTTTTTTTTAGATTATGCCTCTCACAGTGGACATGCACCCGAGATGAAAGATTCAGACCCCTCCATGATTTCAAAGTGGGAGAACGTGCAAAGTCGTAGGGTGTTCAAATACTTATTTTCCTCACTGTATTTCCTAACACATCAGAACCACATAAGATCCACTGAGATCACACTGCCCCCTCATACACTGACAGGTTGAGCTCCCCTTCTGCGAAGGAGGAGTCTAGGATCCTATAAATGAGTAATGACACGGGACATCGGGGCTCTTCCGGGTCTGTGAATGCGTCACAGACCAGAGAGTCCAGCGCTGTAAATTGTAACCTTTTCCTGCCTTTTTTAATTATAATTGATAAAACTTAATTGGCGTTTCCTTGATTTATTGATAATGAGAGTTGCCACTTCTGAGGAAGATTCGAGCCGGGGGGAAAGACGTGGGCTGGAGGTGGTTTCCGGGTCCGGTGGCCAGCTCCCGTCTTTAACTTTCTTATCTATACTGGTCCTATGGTTTTGATCTGCTCAGAGAAGGGATTATAATGAAATTATTATGAAATTATAACCCAGTTCTGACCAGATCAAAACCATAGGACCAGTCTAGATAAGAAATATCCAACAGTACAATAGCCTTTGTTTGCAGTTACAGAAGTCAAAGGTTTCCTGTTGTTTGTCAGCAGATTTGCACACACTGCAGCAGGATTATGGTCCACTTCTCCACACAGATCTTCTCTAGATCAGCCAGGTTTCTGGACTGTCGCTGAGAAACACGGAGTTTGATCTCCCTCCAAAGATTTTCTATAGGGTTTAGGTCTGGAGACTGGATAGGCCACTCCAGAACCTTGATATGCTTCTTATGGAGCCACTCCTTGGTTCTCCTGGCTGTGTGCTTCGGGTCACTGTCATGTTGGAAGACCCAGCCACGACCCATCTTCAATGCTCTGAGGGAAGGAGGTTGTTCCCTAAAATCTCTCAGTACATGGCCCCGGTCATCCTCTCCTTAATACAGTGCAGTCGTCCTGTCCCATGTGCAGAAAAATACCCCAAGGCATGATGCTTCCACCCCCATGCTTCACAGTAGGGATGGTGTTTTTGGGATGGTACTCACCATTCTTCATCCTCCAAACATTGCGAGTGGAATTAAGAGCAAAAAGTTCTATTTTGGTCTCATCTGACCACAGAACTTTCTCCCATGTCTCCTCTGGATTCCTCACCTTTCTTAGGATCATTGATACGCCACGAGGTGAGATCTTGCATGGAGCCCCAGTCCGAGGGAGATTGACAGTCATGTTTAGCTTCTTCCATTTTCTAATAATTGCCCAAACAGTTTATCTTTTTTTCACCAAGCTGCTTGGCAATTGCCCCGTAGCCCTTTTCAGCCTTGTGTAGGTCTACAATTTTGTCTCTGGTGTCTTTGGACAGCTCTTTGGTCTTAGCCATGTTAGTAGTTGGAGTCTTACTGATTGTGTGGGGTGGACAGATGACTTTATGCAGCTAACGACCTCAAACAGGTGCTTCTAATTTAGAATAATAAGTGGAGGTGGACTTTTTAGAAGCGGACTAACAGGTCTTTGAGAACCAGAATTGTTGCTGATTGGCAGGTGTTCAAATAATTATTTTAGCAGTAACACACAAATACATTTTAAAAAATCATTCATTGTGATTTCCGGATTTCTTTTTTTTTAGATTATGTCTCTCACAGTGGACGTGCACCTAAGATGAAAATTTCAGACCTCTCCATGATTTCTAAGTGAGAGAAATTGCAAAGTCGCAGGGTGTTCAAATGCTTATTTTCCTCACTGTAAATAAACTGAATTGAACCGAATTGAATTTGAATGATTCTCTTCATGTTTTCCTTCTCTGGGGCCCTGCAGCTTATCCAGACTGCCCTTTAGTTTATAGTTTAAACCAAGTTTCGTTAACAAACCTATTCTGAAACCTGAGAAAAATCCAAACCTGGCTCAGCTTTGTTCCTCTTCTTCCCTTCCAGCATCTCTTCCTCATCATCATCCCTACGAATGGCTCTTTTCATCCTCTTCCTGCTGCAGAACATGTCATCGTCCTCGTCTGTGGACACCTCCTCCTCCTCGTCCTGAGGAAAGATCCCTGACAGGAGAAGACAAAGGAAAGCCTGTCATCTGAGATAAAGTCAGAAATAAAGAACACAAACTATTCTACTTTAGAGAAGCAGCTTTTTGTCTTACCTTGACTGAGGTCACGCAGCCTGAAAACCAACAGAAAAGCATCAGTCATGAGTTTGGACAAGTGGTTATGTCACAGTCAGACATATCCTTTATTCTTTAATGTTTTTCAGTCTCATAAACACAGATGGCAAACAATTACGCCTGTATGCTTCATGAGGTTTGCGTGAAGCATGAATTAACCTAGCGATGAAAAAGTACTGAAAAGAAAGAAAAACTGTTTTGCAAAGATTTAGTGATGAATTAAATAAATGACCCAGTTATCCATCTTTAATCCATATCACTACAGTCAGCACATTCATTTGATTCCATCATCAATTACTCAGGACTGTGGACTAGGGATGCACGATCCACTTTTTTCACTTCTGATATCGATATCTGATGTTTAGTTTCGGTCGATACTGATCCAATGCCTATCCGATACAGAAAAACAGCGCTGAATTAACTTAAAGCATTTGTTTTATTTTAACGCAGACATAAATGTACCGAATTACAAATTTATTGAAAACTTTGCACCAGCACAGCACATTTAAACACACCATTAGCTTAACAATCTTGGTCAAACATGCAACAACACAACTTTAATTTGTTCAGTCAGTGCAGTTATGAGTATAACATACAACGTAAAATAAATAATAATAAAGATACTGAAACTGACAAAAACAATAGGTTGACAACTTTGGTCAAATATGAAAAAAATAACTAACAAACCTTTCAAATGGTTCAGGAATTCTAAATATAATGTTAAAAAATAATAAAGGAGCTTAAAAAAAGAGGGAAAAAAACAACAGCTTTCACTAGCTTGGTTGGCAGATATTTAAAAATCAGCAATCAGCTCCCGTCCTTATGGATTGGTCACACTGTCACCGATACCCCATCAAGAATTTTTTTTGATATTGGTACTAGGGGTGCAGAAAAAAAAACTGATGTATTAAAGAATCTAGATTCTTAGTTCTGGCGATTCTGAATTGATTCTAAACACCCAGATCTTAAAATGTGTTTAAGTTTTATTTTTTCCACTCCTACTCCCGAGCGTACTGCGCATCTCATTACGTGTCCGTTCGGTTGCCGTAGAATTTGGTCATGTAGGCCACCGTACAGCAAGCTAGTTAGCCAACTCCTTTTATCTGAATGGAGTCTGTTAGCATGTAGCAGGAGGACAGCGCGATTCAACCCGCTCCTTCTTAAAAAATCATTTCAGATCCTACAATGTTCCAGGGGAAGACAGAGCTTAACAAGAGCACTGTTGTTTGCAAGAAGTGTAAAATAAAATTGTGGGACAGTATTTTGAAAAATAGATTTTCATTAGAATCGTGACACCAAAATCGGAATCGAAACGGATCGCCAGACACTCAGAGATTTGCACCCGTAATCAGTACCGATAGTAATATTGGGATTGATGCAGCTCTACTGTGGACACCAAGCCGCTGGAATATTATAAATGTTTTTTTTCTCAGGGTGTGTACCACAGATGCGTCAAGGATTGGCCCATTTGAGTTTCCAGGTGTGTCATGAGGTGTCAGTGGGTCTTGATGAGAATGGATCATGAGTGTCTCCTGTACAGCCAGGTCAATAAGACAGCAGAGTTATTTGTAGAGGGGAATATGCTGTATCTGGTATTTTTACTCAACATGCTCCGTTATCGATGAGCTGGGAGGATGCTCCAGATAATAGGAAATGCTTATTGTGGAAGGCTTACTCACCAACACTAAAAGTAAACAGAATACTAAGAAATAAACTAATATTATCCTGTTTTCTATTCAGGCTACACACTAGTGAACTGAAGGTCCCACAATTTGTGAGAAACTGGTGTCTGTGCCAGCTTGGATTTTTCTTCTTAAAATAAAATAAAACAAGTAAAAATTAATTCCTGAGTGTGTGTATAATAATAATAATAATAATAATAATAATAATAATAATAATAATAATAATAATAAATACATTTTATTTGAAGGCGCCTTTCAAAACAGTCAAGGTCACCGAACAAGAAATACAAGATAAAAACAATAAAACAATATCAATAAAATCAAATGCTAATAATGATAAAATGCATAATGACATTAAACAGAATAAGCAAGTTTGAAAAAGTGAGTTTTAAGGTTGGATTTAAATGAGAGCAGAGAATCAGAATTACATATGTGCTGTGGAAGAGAGATCCAGAGACGAGGGGCTATGCGGGAGAAGGCTCTAGATCCCGTGGTTGTTAAGCGGGCAGGAGGTGTAACAAGAGAGATGGATAGGGAGGAGCGAAAACTTCAGGCAGGTATGTAATAGCAAAGAAGATCAGTGAGGTACAGAGGTGCCAAGTTATGGAGAGCTTTGAAAGTGAGGAGAAGAATCTTAAAGTCGATGCAATATTTTATGGGTAACCAGTGAAGATGTTTAAGGATAGGGGTGATGTGTTCCTTCGACGTAGTTCTAGTGATGATCTGGGCAGCTGTGTTTTGAACAAGCTGAAGTTTATGGATGAATCTGAGAGGAAGAGCTGAGAGGAGGGAGTTACAGTAGTCTAGTCGAGAGGTGACTAGAGCATTGATAAGGATAGCTGTGCTGGTGGGGGTAAGAAATGAACGGAGACGGTTCATGTTTCGAAGATGAAAATATGCAGGCCGAGTAATGTTATTGACATGAGATTCAAAAGATAATGTGCTATTAAGGATGACACCCAGACTCTTAGCTGTAGAGGAGGGAGAAACTGTGGAATCATCAACTTTAATTGTGAAACTATTTGGATAAGGTAGACTTGGTGCCAACAAGGAGGAATTCTGTTTTATTTGAGTTCAGTTTAATAAAGTTCAGATTAAACCATAATTTGATTTCACAGAGGCAGTCTGAAAGGAAGGATGGTGGAAGGGTGGTGTTGGGCTTGGTGGAGAGGTAGAGAGATCCGCATTGCAGTGAAAATTATTAGCAATTTTTTTTAAAGATAAGGCTAAGTGGAAGAAGATAAATGATAAAAGGAGAGGACCAAGAACAGAACCCTGCGGTACACCTGAAGTAACTGTGAAGGACTGTGATTTGAAGTTCTTGAGTTGGACAAAGTGCTGACGGTCAGAGAGATAAGATTGAAACCAATTTATAGCAATGCCAGAAAAACCAATGGAACGTAATCTATCGAGAAGAATATCATGTGAAATGTCATCAAATGCTGCACTCAGGTCAAGGAGAATGAGAATTGATAAAAGTCCAGAGTCGGCAGCAACCAGGAGATCATTGGTGATTTTAATCAAAGCTGTCTCAGTGCTGTGGAGGGGGCGGAAACCTGACTGAAGTTCCTCAAACAGATTATTATCAGAAAGATGACTGTGAACGTGGACTGCAACTGTTTTTTCAAGTATTTTGGAAATGAAGGTCAGAAATTGGTCTGAAGTTATTTAAGTCATTTGGATCACCACCTGGCTTTTTAAGAATTTGAGTTATTGCAGCGATGGACTTGCGACCCGTCCAGGGTGTACCCCGCCCCTCGCACAGTGATTGCTGGACATGGGCACCAGCGACCCTCGTGACCCAAAATGGAATTAACGGGTAAAGATAATGGATGGATGGATGGAGTTATTGCAGCAGTTTTGGGTGATGGTGGGACAAAAGCAGAAGAGAGAGATAAATAAATAATCTCAGTTATTAGCGTACAAACCGGATTCCAAAAAAGTTTGGACACTAAGCAAATTGTGAATAAAAACTGAATGCAATGATGTGGAGATGGCAAATGTCAATATTTTATTTGTAATATAACACAGATGACAGATCAAAAGTTTAATCTGAGTAAATGTAACATTTTAAAGGAAAAATATGTTGATTCAAAATTTCACAGTGTCAACAAATCCCCAAAAAGTTGGGATAAGTAGCAGTAAGTGGCTGGCAAAAGGAAATTCAGCTTATAACAATTCTTGAATGAAAGAAACCAGGATGATGAGCTATGACAACACTTAATTTCCCTCTGGGATTAATAAAGTATTTTTGAATTGAATTTGAATTTAATTGAATAATGAACAGCTGTAAGACCAATTAACACTAATTAGGTCAATTGACAACATGATTGGGTATAAAAAGAGCTTCTCAGAGTGTCAGTGTCTCTCAGAAGCCAAGATTGTGAGAGGATCACCAATTCCACCATTGTTGCGCAGAAAGATAGTGCAGCAATACCAGAATGGTGTTACCCAGCGTAAAATAGCAAAGACTTTTAAGTTATCATCATCAACCGTGCATAACTTCATCAAAAGATTCAGAGAATCTGGAACAATCGCTGTGCGTAAGGGTCAAGGCCGTAAAACTCTACTGGATGCTCGTGATCTCCGGGCCCTTAAACGTCACTGCACCTCAAACAGGAATGCCACTGTCAAGGAAATAACAGAATGGGCTCAGGAATACTTCCAGAAAGCATTGTCAGTGAACACAATCCACCGTGCCATCCGCCGTTGCCAGCTGAAACTCTACAGTGCAAAGAGGAAGCTATTTCTAAGCAAGCTCCACAAGCACAGACGTTTGCACTGGGCCAGGGGTCATTTAAAATGGAGTGTGGCAAAATGGAAGACTGTTCTGTGGTCAGATGAGTCACGATTTGAAGTTCTTTATGGAACACTGGGACGCCATGTCATCCGGACCAGAGAGGACAAGGATAGTCCAAGTTGTTATCAACGCTCCGTTCAGAAGCCTGCATCACTGATGGTATGGAGTTGCATGAGCGCTTGTGGCATGGGCAGCTTGCATGTCTGAAAAGGCACCATTAATGCAGAGAACTATGTTCAGGTTCTAGAACAACATGTGCTCCCATCTAGACGTCATCTCTTTCAGGGAAGACCCTGCATTTTTCAACACGATAATGCCAGACCACATTCTGCAGCAATCACAGCATCATGGCTACGTAGGAGAAGGATCCGGGTACTGAAATGGCCAGCCTGCAGTCCAGATCTTTCACCTATAGAGAACATTTGGCGCATCATAAAGAGGAAGGTGCGACAAAGAAGGCCCAAGACGATTGAACAGTTAGAGGCCTGTATTAGACATGAATGGGAGAGCATTCCTATTTCTAAACTGGAGAAACTGGTCTCCTCTGTCCCCAGACGTCTGTTGAGTGTTGGAAGAAGAAGGGGGGATGCCACACAGTGGTAAAAATGGACTTGTTTTAACTTTTTTGGGATTTGTTGACACAATGAAATTTGGAAACAACAGATTTTTCCCTTAAAATGATACATTCTCTCAGTTTAAACTTTTGATCTGTGATTTGTGTTCTATTCTGAATAAAATATTAGATGTTGGCACCTCCATATCATTGCATTCAGTTTTTATTCACAATTTGTTTAGTGTCCCAACTTTTTTGGAATCCGGTTTGTACACAAGTTTCACTTTTTGAACGGAATTACTGAAATAAATCAACTTTTTCATGATATTCTAATTTTATGACCAGCACCTGTATATAGCGCCAAATCACAGCAGAAGTCATCTTCAAGTTCTATGCACGCTTTGAAGACCCGAACAGACCACCCAGCACCAGACTCACCTCGCCACCGGATGAAGAGCATCTCAGCGTGACCTCAGCAGAAGTAAGGAGTACCTTCAGGAGGATTAATCCGCACAAAGCAACTGGCCCAGACAACATCCCCGGAAAAGTGTTGAAGGAATGTGCTGATCAGCTCTGTGAGGTGCTGGCAGACATTAACACCTCACTTACCCTGGAGACAGTTCCCACCTGCCTGAAGACTGCCACCATCATCCCAGTCCCAAAAAGCTCTACAGTGACTGGTCTGAATGACTATCGGCCAGTGGCCCTCACCCCGATAGTCGCTAAATGCTTCGAAAAACTGGTCATGACTCACATCAAAACAACCATCAACATCAACGAGGACCCTCATCAGTATGCATACCGTGAGAACCGATCAACAGAGGATGCAATCTCCTCTGTGGTCCACACTGCGCTCAACCACCTGGAGCAGAAAAACTCTTACGTCCGTATGCTCTTTGTGGACTTCACATCCGCCTTCAACTCCATGATCCCCCAAACCCTGATGGACAAACTATCCACACTAGGACTAAGCCCCTCCATCTGCAACTGGGTACTAGACTTTTTAACAAACAGACCACAGTTAGTGAGGATCCACAACCTCTCCTCCTCCACCATAACCCTCAGCACTGGCTCTCCTCAGGGATGTGTGTTGAGCCCCCTTCTGTTTACTCTGCTCACATATGATTGTGTAGCTACCCATCCAGGCCGTCACATTGTAAAGTTTGCAGATGATACAGCGGTGGTGGGATGCATCACAAACAATGATGAGTCCAGCTACACGCAAGAGGTGGAACACCTGGAGAGCTGGTGCAGAGAGAATAACCTTCACATCAATGTGAAGAAGACAAAGGAGATGATTGTGGACTTCAGAAGGAACAAAAACACCTACACCCCCCTGAACATAAGAGGATCTGCGGTGGAAGTGGTCTCCAGCTACAAGTACTTGGGTGTACACATGAATGACAACCTCAGCTGGAGCAACAACACCACCAGCCTGATCAAGAAAGCTCATCAGAGACTCTACTTCCTCAGACGGCTGAGGCGAGCTGGTCTGGGAAGCTCAGTCCTCACCTCCTTCTACAGGT
>NC_056510.1:187510-196777 GCF_014905685.2 Nematolebias whitei
GTGTACATAATTTCGCTCCACCACATGTACCACATGAGGTGTGAATGACAATAAAGAAACTCTGACTCTGACTCTGACTCTGATCTTAAGACACTGAACACAAACATTCCCATACATATAAAGTCAGTGAATAACGTAATTTATCTGAGGAGCCAACAGATTGCTTTGAGTTTTCACGTCATCGCAGTCTCCCATCCTAAGCAAGCACAGAGGCAACTGTGGAAAGGAAAAAACCCCTCATGAGGAAGAACCTCATACATATACATAGTATAAAATAATTATTTCTTGAACATACAGAGTAACAGTAGATTAACATGTCAAACAAAACATACACGAGTTTAACAGGACTTGATATGCACACATGATGACTTTTACTCACACTTTGATGATTTTGTAGAGTTTTTGTCGGTTGTGACCCAATGTGCTGCTGCGACCGGCCAGCTCCAGCAGTTTGTCAGCCACAGCAGAATAATCAAACTGAGGAAGACACAAACTCTTTGTTAAAAACACAAAGTCAGATTCACAACACACAGACACACAATTACACAGATACACATCAGGTCATTAAAGCAGGAAAATGTTAATTCCATTTAAGTTAATTAACAATCAGATATTCTCCCACCATGATGGTTATACTCTGCGGACTTCAAGTCCTTTATCTTTTCTACAAATGTTACAACATTGCATTTTTTTTTTAAACAAGCACCAGTAAGCAGTGAGTGGAATTCAATTTCTCTGAGTTTATAAAACTATAAAATAATAATGATGATAATAATAATAATAATAAAAAAGCTGTGACCTATGATGGTCCTGAGGTGTACCATAATTTTCATTCTATAAGCCGCTACTTTTGTTTCACACTCAGCGTCTTATTTATACTGTTTTTTTTAATCCTTCCATCCATCCATTTTCTTCCGCTTATCCGGGGTCAGGTCTCGGGGGTAGCAGCCTAAGTAGGGAGGCCCAGACATTCCTCTCCCCAGCCACTCGGGCCAGCTCCTCCGGGGGAATCCCAAGGCGCTCCCAGGCCAGCCGAGAAACATAGTCCCTCCAGCGTGTCCTGGGTCTTCCGCTGGGTCCCCTCCCGGTGGGACGTGCCCGGAACACCTCGCCAGGGAGGCGTCCAGGAGGCATCCTAACCAGATGCCTGAGCCACCTCAACTGGCTCCTCTCGATGTGGAGAAACACCCTCCCAGACGACAGAGCTTCTCACCCTATCTCTAAGGGACAGCACAGACACCCTGCGGAGAAAATTCATTTCGGCTGCTTGTATCTGTGATCTTGTTCTCGCAGATGAGGGTAGGAACGTAGATCGACCGGTAAATTGAGAGCTTCGCCTTTTGACTCAGTTCTCTCTTCACCACGACAGACCGGTACAGTGACCGCTTCACTGCCGACACTGCACCTATCCGCCTATCGATCTCACGCTCCATTTTTCCCTTATTAGTGAACAAGACCCCAAGATACTTGAACTCCTCCACTTGGGGCAGGACCTCCTTCCTGACCCGGAGAGGGCGCTCTACCTTTTTCTGGCACAAGACCATGGCTTCGGATTTGGAGGAACTGATCGTCACGTCACCACTTGCTCTAGCCGAGATTGGATGCTTCTCTCCCTCCCTCTCCGCTTTGCTTTGCTGCTCTGTCTGTGAAACTGCTGAGAGACTCTCTTGTGTTTCTTCTGAACCATAATTATGGACTGTTTTGACCAGATGGCCCCTCAACTCAATTTACAACATTTCTTCGAAGAGAAGACAGGCTTTAAATAAATAAATAAAACCAATAAAAATAAATGGTACTAATGTAATGAATATTTACAGCATTCTACTGGTACTTATTTGACTTCCGGTCACATGACCTAGATAAGACTGGGTTTTACCGGTAAATAATTTTTAAATAATTTCAGTTACGTAGGTGTTTGACACTCTTCTGTCCAATGACTATGCTTAGATAGATTATTGTGTTCATTTTGAAGTTATAATGGTTGTACCATGAGTCAGGGAGCCAAGCTTAATGAAGACGTGACGAGAGTGTCTTTCTGAGTGTGTGTTGAAAACGAGCTGTATTCTGTGAGTCTCCACCTGCTGGATGATCCTTGTACTACAACAAGAAAGCTGCACACAGCCGGAGCAGATGGGAGCACAGAATCTGATGTACAGTAGGGGTTGAACGACTACATAATTTTTAAACTCAATATTAACATAATAAAACTCGAGTAGAACTCGAGTAGTTGATGACGTCATAGGATCTCAAGATGAAAAATAAATAAATAACACGTCATTTATTATTTACAAAAAAAACAACAACAAAAAAACATTGGGAGCATATATTATGCTCCTACCATGTATCATACTGCAAATAAGTCACAGAAAAAAACAAAACTTAGTTTTTTTTTATTATTAAGCTGCAAAAGTGAAGAAACTTGCAGCACGTCAAAAACGAAACTAAAAACAGTGGGGGAGTCGACCACACCGCACCACCGCCAGCTGTGGTGCGCATTAGGTTTAGAGATAAATATGTTTATAGTTTTTTTTATAGGTTTAGAGATTAATATTTTTTGCTTTTATTTTGTGAAACAAGGTCAGAGGAAGCTGGTTCTTCTTCGGTCATTGGACCCGGTGTTACACCATATTCTGTGACCTGCAACAGTGCATGCAACACCGCCCCCTACGGTCACAGAAAATGGTATAACACTGGTTCGCAACGAGCTCAAAACAGTCAGGAAGTTGATTCATTTTCAGTTTCCTTACGGTAGTTGTACCGGAAGATTCATCTTTAGTGAAATATTTCCACACTACTGATGCATTTCTACCTGTTTGCCAAGACTGGACCTGCTCCACTCGGTCCATCTGCTGGAGGAATCCATTTGGTGGCTTCTACTAGTAGCCCGGTGTGGATCACGTGACACGTAATGCAATGACATCACTGCGAATACTCAAAGTGAAATTTAAAAACTCGATAGATGTTCTAGGAATTGACCTGTCGATTACTCAAGTAGTCTGTTTAAGCCCTAATGTACAGTGGATGCCCACGGCTAAATAACAGGATCATCTTATTTATGTACAAAATTATGATTTATCTTAGATTTAATAAGTGCGGCTTAAACACAGGTGCGTTCTAAAGCCCGACATTTACGGTAAATGAACAACATTTGAAAAAACAGAATTACATATTTTTTTAAACGCAACATTAGATAGAACGGAATTCCGTTTGAAAAAACGGAATTACATTAAGCCAAAGCGCAAGTGGCCAAAGTGGAAGTGACCAAAGCGGAGGTAGCCAAAGAGGAAGTGGCAGGAATTAACATAAAAAAAAAAAAAAGGAATTATATGGGAAAAACTGAATTACATTTGAAAAAAAAAAAAAAAAAACAGAATTACATTAAGCCAGTGCTTAGTTCATATCTTAGATGTTATTACTGTTTTTCTTAGACATTTTATTGTTGGATGTAACTGGGACCCCGTGTACATAATTTCGCTCCACCACATGTACCACATGAGGTGCGAATGACAATAAAGAAACTCTGACTCTGACTCTTCCATCGATCATGATGGGCAATGTGAGATCGCTGGGAAACAAGTTGGATGAACTTCAGGCCCTAACAAGGACCCATCCAGAGTATGGGGAATGCAGTGTGATGTGTTTCACTGAGACATGGCTGCAGGATCATATCCCTGACTCCAGCGTTTCCTTGCCAGGCTTTCTGACCATACGAGCAGATAGAGATTTAAAGAGGGGTGGCAAAAGGAAAGGTGGGTTGGCAGTGCTTGTGAACAACAGATGGTGTAATCCTGGACATGTTACTGTGAAGTGTCGTCTCTGCAGTCCAGATATTGAACTGTTAGCCCTAAGTTGTCGTCCATATTATTTGCCAAGACAGTTCAACAGTGTTATTTTGGCAACTGTTTACATTCAACCCAATGCTGTTGCCGAGACTGCGTGTGATGTCATCAGCTCCGAGGTTGCTAAGCTACAAACACAACACCCTAGTGCGTTTGTTGCAATATCTGGGGATTTTAATCATGCCTCTCTCTCTGCTACACTTCCGACATTCAAACAGTTTGTCAGCTGCTCTACCAGAGAAAACAAAACGCTGGACTTGTTTTATGCAAATGTCAAGGATTCATACATCACTAAAGTAAGACCCCCTCTTGGCAAATCAGATCACAATCTTGTGTATCTCTGCTCAAAATATAAACCCCTTGTTCAGAGGTAACCTGCAATAAAGAGAACAGTGAGAAAATGGTCAACGGAAGCTGAAGATGCCCTGCGGGGTTGTTTTGACGCTACAGACTGGGATGCACTGTGCCAGCCACATGGAGAGGACATCAATGCCATGACTGAGTGTGTGACCGACTATATAAACTTCTGTGTAAACAACACCATCCCCACCAGAACAGTGAGATGCTTCCCCAGTAACAAACTCTGGATCACCACTGACCTGAAGGAACTGCTGAACCAGAAAAAAAGAGCCTTCAGGGAGGGAGACAGGGAATTATTGAAGAGCACACAGAAGCAACTAAAAGTCAAGATAAGAAACAACAAGGAGGTGTACAAGAAGAAACTGGAGAGCAGGCTCCAACAGAACAATATCAGAGAGGTGTGGTCAGGGATGAAACAGATCACAGGCTTCAAGCAGAAGGAGGATCAGAAGGATGGAAGCCTGGACAGAGCCAATGAACTGAACACGTTCTTCAACAGGTTCAGTTCAGGAACAAGCTCAGCATCCTCCTCTCTTGCCCACAGCCAAACATACATACCACCCTCCATTGACCCAAGGCTGTCCTGTCACACCTCAAATATTGTATCTACCACCTCAGTCATGGACCCTTCTTCTACATATTGGTCTTCAACTAAATCAGAAGATGCTGATACCTCCTTTGCCTCCCCCCTCTGCATCTCCAGAAGTCAGGTGAGGAAGCAGCTGGAGAGACTGAACCAGAATAAGGCTGCAGGTCCAGAAGGTGTCAGTCCCAGAGTCCTTAAGGTCTGTGCAGAGCAGCTCTGTGGGGTTCTGCAGCACCTCTTCAACCTTAGCCTGATCCAGAAGGTTCCAGTGTTGTGGAAAAAAACCTGTCTTGTTCCAGTGCCAAAGAAAACGCACCCATCAGTCCTCAATGACTATAGACCTGTTGCCCTGACATCCCACATCATGAAGGTCCTAGAGCGACTTCTGCTGGCCCACCTGACTAGACAAACAAGCACATATCAGGACCCACTGCAGTTTGCTTATCAGCTTGGACTTGGAGTTGAAGATGCCATCATACACCTGCTTCCTCAAACTCACTGTCATATAGAAAAGGCAGATAGCACTGTGAGAGTCATGTTCCTTGATTTCTCCAGTGCATTTAACACAATCCAGCCTGATCTGCTTTGTCAGAAACTCCAGAAGACTCAGGTGGAGGCCTCAACAATCACCTGGATCAAAGACTCCCTGACAAACAGACCACAGTTTGTGAGACTGAAGGGTTGTGTGTCTAACCAGGTGGTCAGTAGCTCAGGAGCACCACAGGGGACTGTACTCTCACCATTCCTTTTCACTCTGTACACCTCAGATTTCCAGTACAAAACAGACTCCTGTCATCTGCAGAAATATTCAGATGACCCTGCAGTAGTCGGGTGTATCAGAGATGAACAAGAAGCTGAGTACAGGGAACTGGTGGACCGCTTTGTGGCATGGTGTGGAAACAATCATCTCATCTTGAATGTGAACAAAACAAAGGAGATGATTGTAGATTTCAGGAGAATCAGGAACAAATCCAACCCTATTTCCATCATGGGAGAAGAAGTGGAGGTGGTGGAGAAGTATAAATACCTTGGGGTTCACCTGGACAATAGACTGGACTGGAAATGCAACAGTGAAGCCATCTACAAGAAGGGACAGAGCAGACTGTACTTCTTGAGGAAGCTGAAGTCCTTCAACGTTTGCAGCAAGATCTTCTACAAGTCTGTTGTAGAGAGCGCCATCTCTTCTTTTTTTTTTTTTTTTTTTTTTTTTTTTGATGGCCTCCCTTCTCCCCTTACAGCCATCCTCTCCACACCATTATTATTAAATATTTATTATAGTGACATTCTAGTGTAGAGTTTTTTTTTATTTTTTTTTATTTAATAGGATAGAAAAAAAGAAAAGACAAAGTAAGACTCCAAAATATAAGAAATATATACAAATAGAGCACACTTCAAAACACCCGGCCACTGTCTGTTCACCTGCAAAGAACATGACAAAACACAGCAACAAAATACATATGTATAAAGAACTTAAAATATTCATGGCTTTGCAGTAAGTTTCAATATATATACCCATACCTACGCCTATATACATACATACATACATACATACATATGAATATACACTCACATACATATCTATATATCTACATATAAAGCCTACATAAACATCCCTGCTTCTATTTGTGTGTGGTTGTGAGCATGCATAAGTGTATAAGGCTTCTCTAATAGAACATTTATTAGTAATTGTGAAGCAGCAGAGACCCGACCCCCAAGACCAGAGGCAGACGAAAAAGTGGGGACCAGAGCCCAAGACCCCAGGAGGGACCCCGACCGCGGAGCCCCCAGAGCCACCCACACAGGGCGAACCACCCACCCACCCCCCAGAAGGGACCACAGGGGAGAACCGGAAGATCCCCACCAGCAACCACATACAGTGACCCCCCGGGGCCAACAGCGACAAACTCATAGGCCTCCGTCGGCACCCGCCACACCGATGTAGGTCCAGGTCCAGGCACCGAGGCCCGGGCACCGAGGACTCACACCACCCAGGCCAAGGCCTGACAGGGCCAGAGGACCCGAGCCCCACCAGGCAGACACCAGGCCGAGCCGACACACGCCCAAGCGCCCAGCCCCCGATACCAAGGGCCCCAAGCGCGCCGGCAGGCAAGGGCACACCCCAGAGAGCGCCATCTCTTCTGCCATCATCTGCTGGGGTAGCAGCACCAGAGAAAGTGACTTAAAAAAGATCAACAAGCTCATAAAGAAGGCTGGCTCAGTTCTGGGGACTCCTCTAGAACCTTTGGAGATGAGAGTACAAAGAAGGATTCTTCATAAAATGAAAAACATTATAGACAACCCTCAGCATCCTCTTCATCAGACTGTCATACAACAACAAAGTGTCTTCAGTCAGAGGCTTCTTCAAATCCGTTGTATGACAGACCGCTACAAGAGATCCTTCCTGCCCACAGCCATCAGCATCTATAACAACTCTTTAATGAAACCAGGATGATGAGTTACAACAACATTTAATTTCCCTCTGGGATTAATAAAGTATTTTTGAATTTAATTTAATTGAATTGGGATTATAAAGAGGGTGGGTCCTAAAACTGAGCCTTGTGGTGCACTATTGCTGACTGTTAAATAAGTGCAAGAATTACCATTATGTTGAACACATTGCCTCCGGTCTGAGAGATAGTTAGTGAACCAACCAATGGTATTATCTGTCAAGAACCAGGGTTTTGGATTCAAAATAGCCAGACACAGGAGTGCAAAAACAAAAACATTTTTTATTTATTAAGCTGCTGGAGTCTCAGGATCCAATTTCAGTAACAGGTCTTTGCAGGTAGGTGGGGTGAGAGCCACCTGTCAGATTAAAAAGAGATGAACTGGTGGGAAGACAGCTGCAAAAGGAGGCCTTTAATGATGTGAACAATGGGGCAATGCAGGTTTGTGGTCCAAAGGGCAAAGCAGGGGTCAAACACAGGGAGTCAGTGGTACAAGGGTAATCCAAAAGGGTGATCCGTGAGTCGTGGTCGTAGGCAGAAGAGGAGGTCGTTACTGAGGTCAGATATGCAGGCAAATCCAAGAGGGGTAGGCAAGGCGAGGAGTCCAAAAACAGGCAAGGATACAAGGCAAGGCATGGCAAGGATACAAGATACTATGATTGAAGGCTTCACTATCAGGGACCATGAGTGGTGTAATAATTTGGCACCAGTGGAGAGGGAGAATGGAGTTTATAAAGAGTGCAGAGCAGGTGAACTAGATGAGCTGAACAGGTGAGTGGAATCAGGGCTGATTGCTGTGATAGGCTGAGGGGGTGTGGTGAACTGTTAACTGACAGGAGCAGATGTGCGCAATGACAGGAGCTGAGGGATAAACAAAACATGAAGGAGAGGGGCAGAAAACAGGGCATGTCATGAAGGAGCAGGGAAGTGAGCAGATGGGGGGCCGCTGATCATGACAGTTATCTGAGAAACCAGTTTCTGATTTCTGATTAAATTTCAATTTATTAGCTGGAGTTAGTGGAAGAGATCATATTTCTCCAGTTTTAGCTTCTCTCCATTGGCTCCCTGTCAAATCCAGAATAGAATTCAAAATCTTACTTCTAACCTACAAAGCTCTCAACAACCTAGCGCCATCTTATATTCAAGATCTTATTGTTCCATATTTTCCTAACAAAGCACTTCGCTCTCAGACTGTAGGTTTACTTGTGGTTCCTAGAGTTTCCAAAAGCAGAATGGGAGGAAGATCTTTCAGTTCTCAGGCTCCTCTCTTGTGGAACCAACTTTCCGTTTCTGTACATGAGGCTGACACATTATCCAGTTTGAAGACTGGGATTAAGACGTTCCTTGTTGATAAATCCTATAGTTAGGGTTGGCTTGTTATGCTGTCTTAAGCTTAGACTACTAGAGGACAAATTTACCCAATTTCCTTAAATTAATTGCTAAAACGGAATAATTTTCATTTGATACTATTTCTATCTTAACATGTGATTCTTGACCTGCCATGTGTATCTGTTCCTACCAAACCCAGCTGGTCGAAGCAGATGGTCCTCTTGTCCTGATCCTGGTTCTGCTAAAGGTTTCTTCCTCATGAGGGAGTTTTTCCTTTCCACTGTCGCCTTCATGCTTGTTCAAGATGAGAGTTCTGTGATGGAGTTCAACTCAAAGCTGCTCCTCAGATAAATAATGTTCAATTATTATTTTATATATGAATGTTTCTGTTCAGTGCCCTGAGATCACTTCTGTTGTGACTTGGCGCTATATAAAAAAACTGAATTGAAATTGAATTGAATTAAAGAAGAAGATATGACGCTGGAAATACTTGGCAGGATCTTCGAGGTAGTTTTGTTGACATACATTTTAGATTTACAGTTTAGTTTTACTGCCACGGCATTAGTAATACCTAGCCTGCTAACTGTAACTCTGTTGTGTGTGTACTGTACATTGTTCTGTTTTATGTTGTTAATAAAATAAAAAAAATATTATCTATCTATATATATATATATATATATATATATATATATATATATATATATAT
>NC_056510.1:196787-203813 GCF_014905685.2 Nematolebias whitei
ATATATATATATATATATATATATATATATATATATATATATATATACACACACACACACACACACACACATTTGGCTTATTGCAATTCTTTTTTTTTTTTTTTCCCAAACGTAATTCTGTTTTTTCAAATGTGATTCTGGCCACTTCCACTTGGACCACATCCATTTAGGCCACTTCCGCTTTGGCCACTTCCGTTTTGGCTAAATGTACTTCTGTTTTTTCAAATGTAATTTCATTTTTGTAAATGTTGCATTTTTGTTGCGCTTTTTGAAATGTAATTCTGTATTTTCAAATGTTGTTCATTTACACCTCAGGGCCACCATAGTGACCCCTGAAAAACTGAATGATTCAATAATAACTATGTAGAAGATAAACAGGAAGCTGAATTTAAATGTTCTCATGATGGAGGCCCAGCAGACATCTGTTTACTGACGTATGAAAAGCTGGATGTCAAACAACAAACAAACAAAAAAAAAGAGACCTCAGTCCAGTTTGTTGAACTTTGACATATTTTACATTCAGATTATTCACAGCCTGAAACATTCAGTCACCTGTAGAACCGGTCCGATGTCAGAGTCTTCCAACTGAAATGGTTCTTCCTCTTCATCATAGTCGTCATCATCTTTGCTCCGTTTCCTGCCTGGAAACAAAAAGCTCTTTAGTATTTTATAGAATTGTACCATAACACACCTGCTGCATCATTGGACAAACTAACAACTGTTTGAAGAGAAAGCAAAGTTCTAAAATGATTGGTGCAATGTACTGTAACTCCAAATTATGTTTGTTATATGCAAGGTTAACACAAGGTTAACAGTACAATGAAATGCTTAGTGTTCTGTCCAACGCAAAAGGTTAAAAAATTGTTCATAATAGTTTAGTTATAAAAATGCCATAATTCATCTGTAATGATTCGTGTTAAGAGATAAGTCATTTATTTAACTTCTATATAGTCAGTGTTGGTTTATCTGCATTTTATTTTGAAGGTGAATTCTGAGGTTGCAATGCATTATAGGTAGCAGAAGCAGTAGTCAGTTGGAAAAACGTTTTACAAAGAAAACCTGCCTATCCATGTATAAACTTCCCCTCCTGTGTCCTAAATCTTTATTTACACCTTCAAAAGCAATGGCTGGAAGTCTAGTCTACACTGCCTGGTCAAAAAAAATGTTGCCACCAAAAAAAAGGTCACACACTAATATTTCATTGGACCGCCTTTAGCTTTGATTATGGCATGCACTCGCTGTGACGTTGTTTCGATAAATTTCTACAATGTCACAATATATATTTCATCCAGTGTTACATTAATGTTTCACCAAGATCTTGCATTGATGACTAGACACTAGTCATGATGGGCGCATCACTTCACCTGCCTCTCTTCTTACCCTGAGGCACCATCACTCTGGAACAGGGTCAGTCTGGACCAGACCACATGACCTTCTTCCACTGCTCCAGAGTCCAATCTTTATGCTCCCTAGCAAACTGAAGCTTTTTTCCAGTTAGCCTCACTGATTAGTGGTTTTCTTAAGGCTGCACAGCTGTTCAGTCCCAGTCCCTTGAGTTCCTTAACATTGTGTGTGTGGAAATGTTCTTACTGTCACTATTAAACACAGCCCTGAGTGCTGCTGGTGTTTTTCTTTGAGTTGATTTCACCAAACGTTTAAGTGATCCTTCCAGTTTTTAATAATGCTTGGACAGTTCTTAACCCAGTTTTAGTAGTTTCTACAATCTCCTTCAATGTTTTCTCTGCTTGATACCAATGATCTGACCCTTCTCAAATAGAATGACATCTTTTCCACGACCACGCCATGTGTCTTTCATCATGTTTGTTTAAGAAATGAGAATCAACTCATTGCACCAGTTGGGGTTAAATAACTTGTTGCAGCTGAAAGATAATCACCCATGCAGTAACTATCCAACAGGAGGCTTGTACCTGTTTGCTTAGTTGAATCCAGGTAGCAACCTTTTTTTGGGGGCCAGGCAGTGTATGTTCTGGTTAACATTATATGTTTTATAAGGGTTGATTTGTGATTGTTTTGGTACCAGGAATTACTAACCTTATTCCAGGAGCTTGTTTTGCTTTGAGCACTGTATATTAGCATAGCAATTTTGCTAAGGATCTAATTAGCAAATCAAAAGATTGCAAAAATGACTGTTTATCATTAATCGAGTCAGGTCAAGTCAGATTTATTTATAGAGTACATTTAAAACAGAAACTGTTACCAAAGTGCTTAAGAAAAAGATCACAGCATTAAATAAAGAGTAACAAGATATATTTACAGCACATGGAATAAAATATAAAACACAAACCATAATTAGAAACAATTAACTAAATCAGATCACACTGTGTCAAATGTCAAGGAATAATAACAAAAAAGCATAAACAGAATCAGCATCAATGAAAAACTAAATCTAAATCCGATCACTCTGTGTTAAATGTCAGTGAGTACAGATGTGTTTTTAGGAGAGCTTTAAAAGCAGACTTTTGACCGACATCACTCTCTCATTTCAGACAGAAGATCAAAAAATGCATAATTACTTTGTAAAATAGACATTTAACTTGATTTCTAATTTGAATGAGGATTAAAAAATCATTAATACTGTTTCACAGTTGATTTAAAATGAGTGGTTCACTTCAACATTTAAAAATGGTTTGAACTAAACACACTTTTGATTATCAAGATGTTGTAAAATATATATATAATATATAAATTTATATATATATTTATAATATATATAAATTTAGATTTTTCTACCTGGATTATTGAGCATGCATCAGGATATGTTGTAAAATAGTAATGACAATATAAAAAAGAGAGTGTTCTTTCAATTGATTAGTTCAGGATACAATTAGAAAGTCTCTGGATGAGCTAATTTGTATTTCTGGGTTCAAATCAATAAAATAACAGTTCCTGTCCCATGAAGGTCTTCAGAGACAGGTTTTGATTGGAGGCCTAGTTCACTACAGTCCCCCCTTTGGAAATCATCGCCTGTCCATGGGGATGAATTCCAACATGAACTTACGCCTCCGAATATCCTTGAGCTTGATGTAATCCAGCAAGAGGAACACAAAAGTCTAAGAAGGTAATCCCACAACGGTTTAGGTAATTCCACAATGTTGTTGGTAATTCCATAATGTTGTTGGTAATTCCATTGTAGCAATGCTTTAACCCCTTGGAAACAAAGTCTGTAATCCATTGGAAAAAGTCATATAATCCACAACGATAAATCCACAACGATTAGAGGTGTTGATTGATCACCATGAAGAGGGGTTCCCTCGATTGAAATGCAGAGGCGACCACTGGATGGAGTATGGAGACCCACGTTGGAGTTGTAGGTCCCTTCAGCGAAGGTTGCTGCTGGTGGTTCCCAGTGGGTGCCATTCTGGTTCTATGTGTTATGCATTTACGTGGTTTTAGTTGGGCTTATGAGTGGGATTTTACATAAGACCTTAACCTATATGCACCTGGTGTGTAAGCTATCATGGTTTAGATCAGCTAAAGTTACCAGTTTAAAGGGTGGGTCATGCTGAAAAAATTTCATATAGGGATTTATACCTATAGAAGGGCATTCCAAACTATTTTTCCATTCCTAACTTGGTTTAAGTTGGACTTACATGGCAAAATATAGTTTGGTTCAATTGTCTGTTGTCCTTTTAGACGAACGACTTGAGGTTTGGGTTTTTTGGTTTTCCCCTAAATGTTTTTGGAGTCTATGGCGAGACTCAACTGAAGGATTAGCTACCCCCCCCAAATAGGATTGTTCGAGTAGGTTCGGCTTAAGCGTTGTGAGACCAATGTAGATTATGGTACTTGAGGTAGCATTAATCTACATCGACTCCACAAAGATTGCATTTTAACAAATGAACTGCATGTTGGCATAGTTAAAGTTAAAGTCTCTAACTAAAATACACACAAAATTCATTCTTGCTTGGGATGTTCAGAAACAATACCAAAAACCAATTAAACGATGTCTCAACATCGACAAAAATAGTGACTAAGCAACCAGAAAAACAACGTTTCAACATTGACAAAAGTAGTGATTAAGCAACTAGAAAACGACGTTTCGGTGTGTCACTCACTCTGAATGTCAGATTTGATCACGTTATCGCGTCTGGTAACATTACCCTAAGTAACGTCACCCCACTTTGGTCATGGGGGACCACGAACTGTACAACCCGTGCTGACTGACCCAGACATCATCCAACTTCAGAAGTTGGATCCTGCAATAAACTCGATGATGCTGCTGTATTTGACTGACCCAGGGAAAAACACTCCGTCCGAAGCAGACCTGGAATCCAATCCAGGCCTTAAAGTCCTCTTTCAGCTGCGCAATCAGCTAAAACTACTCAAGGGCATCCTAGCTTTAGCTCATGGAGCGACGTCCTCACCCGTAGACATCTTCTGTCCCTCATTTCAAGAATGACTGATAAACTAAATTAACATAAACTGTTGTTTATTCAAAGCATGCAACAAAAATACAGAAATAAGGCACCAAAAGTGAAAAATAAATAAATCTAGAGCAGCATAGTCCTATTGGCAGAGTGGTTCTGATGACAGTGAAGTTCTCTTAGCAACATGATCCAGTTTGCACCAAGATACTGTTAGCGGCGTGGGGTTGTTAGCAGCATTAGCAGGTCTTGTTAGCAGGTCCCTTCAGCAGCATGATGATAACAAGGACCACAGCTGCTGCCCTTCCAGACAGCCCTCCAGAACCGGGTCTGGCAGACGGAGAACATTCAGGGTCCCCCAGCGGAACCGAACAGATCTATAGAGTTCGGTCCATGCAAGCAGATGGAGGATAGTGGAGACAGCCGCCATGACAGGCCTGAGCCAGAGGCTGTAAGGACAGAACCACGAATGCAGGATGGCAACGCAGCAACACAGAAAACTCCACAAGTGTGTCGTGGTCATACCCGTACTGTGGATGTGCATTGTAGGCGCAAAAAAAGGTTAAAACAAAAACAATAGGAACAAAAAAAAGATCGAGTTCACCGGGAGCCTGTGAAGCTGCGACTCGGCTGAGCGCGGCCATCTTGGATGATAGTGAGTACAGGAGTGGACTGAGGATACAACCCAGAGGTGTACCGGTGCTCAGGACTAGTGTGGAGATGTGACTGCCAATTCTCACTGCCTGTGGTCTGTTGGTGAGGAAGTCCAGCATCCAGCAGCCGATGGACTTCTCCAGGGCCAATGTGGTGAGCTTGGAGACCAGCTTGGAGGATTATGGTGTTGAATGCTGAGCTGTTGTCAACACCCTGATGCCTCAATCTGCCCTGAATAACAGCTGTATGACACCCTGAGTTAGCAGTTTAATAGCTGTATGACACCCCGACGCCTCAATTCGCCCTGAATAACAGCTGTATGACACCCTGACGCCTCAATCTGCCCAGAATAACAACTGTATGACACCCTGAGTTAGCAGTTTAACAGCTGTATGACACCCCGACGCCTCAATCTGCCCAGAATAACAGCTGTATGACACCCTGAGTTAGCAGTGAACCTGTCAGATCATCATACTTTCTTAACAGCTGTATGACACCCCAACGCCTCAGTTCGCTTTAACTTAGCAGTTTAACAGCTGTATGACACCCTGAGTTAACAATTAAGGCAGCAGACAGATTATATTGTCCTTATATTGTTTAAATTAAATTCACAAAGCTCTGACTAACTTCACTTGCACTGTTCGCACATAAACAAACTGAGTTTTCGCTCCCCCTGAAGTCGCGCACATATTACACGCAAAGCGTCACCAAAAGGATTTACTTATGGTTCAGGAAATGCAATGCACACTGTAAGTTGTGTAAATACACAATAATACCATGTGTACTTTGCACCAAAACAATTTACGGACTTGCCTTTTGTTGTATCTTGCAGTGTAGGATGATCAGACGGCTCCTCTGAACGTCACATGCTTATTGCAAAATGTGCATGCACGCATGCGTATTAACTAAATGTATGATACCATCACATGTATGCTGAATGGACAGAACACCGGCAAAAAAATAAAATAAAACCCTGATATAATTAGCGTGTAGCTTCTCATCACAATAGATATCGGGATATGAATTTTATGCCATATTGCACATCATGACTCTGTATCTAACAACACCAGCAGATGTCCACAGTAGTGAAACATATGATCGTCAGCACTAAGTAAACAGACCTGTATTAACGTGTAATGTGAATCATGTCAGGTTAATCAGTCAGTCCCTGTCTGAAGACCCTCTAAATCCATGGGTGTCCTTGGAGAAGGATGGGGCAGTAATGTGTGGCCACTGCACTTTAAAGCAAGTATGTCATGACACAAACATTCAAAACTTGAAAATTACAGATAAAACCAAAGGATAATGATGTTTAGAGGAGATTATAACAATTAATTTTTTCTTGTTTGTCAGATGGGGATGTGAAAACAGCCAGCCAGACATATGAAGCCATCACTGGACCGCAGCATCAGGATCTGAGAGTTTGTGCCTCCAGACTACACATCAACTGAAGTGGACCGTACCTTGGAGCTTCCCCGGACGCTCTGCTCTCCTGCACCTGCTGTGGCAACGGTGTTTGGAAAATAAAATGCCCACATTGTGCCAAAGATGCTGGAGTCCTCGGTGCCTCAGTTAAGAAACATTTCTGCATTGACAACACAAACGGGTCCTATGAACTCAGCAGAGGTCACACAGGTGCACCAGGTACAAGCTCGGGTGTTTGTGACAGAGCAGGAGTACTGTGACTTCATGGTGTGGTCTGGGTCAGATTACTTTATTCAGAGGATTGTGTCTGATGTGATTCTTTACTGAAGCAGTGAAAAATGTAGAAATGTTCTATAGGTCAGCATTTTTACCTGAGCTATTTGCCATATTTTATTTTTAATTATCGTTACATGTTTTGGAGCAGACAAACTAACAAAGGATTAAAGCACATGATTCAGATTACACTGATGATATTTTAAGATTATATTTCATACATAACTGCAGATGTAGCAATATGTTTTTCTGTTTCTACAAATAACACCAGTCTTTAATTTTTTTAACT
>NC_056510.1:204213-225991 GCF_014905685.2 Nematolebias whitei
AGCTGTTCGTTATATGCTCAATTTCCTTTTTCCAGCCACTTATTGCTCCTTGTCCCAACTTTTTTGGGATTTGTTGACACTGTGAAATTTTGAATCAACATATTTTTCCTTTAAAATGTTACATTTACTCAGATTAAACTTTAGATCTGTCATCTATGTTATATTACAAATAAAATATTGACATTTGCCATCTCCACATCATTGCATTCAGTTTTTATTCACAATTTGTTTAGTGTCCAAACTTTTTTGGAATCCGGTTTGTATATATAAACAAGGGTTAATTTTACTGTAATTACTTTATTTAGTTTTTAGTCTCAAAGTATAAAAAATAAAAATTATCCTTCTGTTATTTAGATTGAGAAAGTCTGCACAAAATATTGAACAAAATCCACCAAAAAAAACTAAAGTGCAGGTGCAGTTAAAAAAAAAAAAACTAAATAAAATTAAAGCGCAAATCTACATAGATTAGACAATAGATCTACATAAATGTAACCTACAAAAAAAGTTGCCTTTAAATGAGCTATAACTTCCAAAACTTGTGACAAATGCTGAAAAATTAAATGCTGCCTGAAAGGACTGCTGATCATTGACAGAACAGCCATAAGCCAATTTCCTGAGACTCAGGAAAGCAGCTGCTCTCGAGGTTTGAGCTGCACAGTTCCCAGTTGCTGTTGGTTCCCAGTTGCTGATGGTTCCCAGTTGCTGATGGTTCCCAGTTGCTGATGGTTCCCAGTTGCTGTTGGTTCCCAGTTGCTGTTAGGGCACAGTCAGACTCAGGTATGGCTCTGCGGTCAGACTTGATCATAAATCGGTGGTCGATGCGGTCAGTGTTTCCCCTACCATTATAAAAGGGGGTGCCGTGCTGCGTCAACAGAACCGAGTGCAGACTACTGAACTGAGCTACGCGTGCTCATTCTGCTCCTCCTCCAAGACGAGCAGAATGAGCACGGCTGACTGAAATCAGACTGTCTGCTTCGGAATGAACGAGAGAAACACACCGCTGAAGCCACGGAGCTTGAACATCCCACGTAAAACTAACTTTACCGCAGTGCCTGGCTAAACAATCCTCGTGCTCTTTAATGTGGTGCTTTTTCAAATATTTATTAATCAATCCATCCATTCTCTTCCACTTATCCGGGGTCGGGTCGCGGTGAAGCAGCTTAAGTAGGGAGGCCCAGATTTCCCTCTCCCCAGCCACTTGGGCCAGCTCCTCCGGGGGAATCCCGAGGCGTTCCCAGGCCAGCCGAGAAACAGTCCCTCCAGCGTGTCCTGGGTCTTCCTCTGGGTCTCCTCCCGGTGGGATGTGTCCGGAACACCTCACCAGGGAGGCATCCAGGAGGAATCCTGTTTATTAAGTTTGTTGTATTGTAGGTCGCGACAGAGCTTCCTCGTCTCGGTACAGTGACTCTGCAGACATTTCATGTTGCTGTCTTGCGGTGTTTAGTGTAAAATACTTCCACACAGTGGACATGTTACGATGTAGTTGGTTAGCCACAGTGTTGCTCAGTCCTCAGCAGAGGTAAAGAGGTAAAAGAGTATTTACTCATGTTGTAGCTGGCTGCAAACTATGAAATGGATTTACTGAATATATATATATATATATATATATATATTTTTTTTTTTTCATCAAAACACACACACAAAATAACACCCACCCACCACCATCACCATCACACCAGCTCAGCCATACAGACACAAACAACACTCTACACAGACATTGACATATTTTCAACAAGAATATAGTTTAAACTAAATTTACAGGCTTGCTGCAGAAACTTATTTCCTCTCCATCTTTCTGAGTTAGGTGGGAGGTGTAACCTTCACACATTTGATTCCACTGAAATGACCACGGACTATTAAAGTATTGTCTGAATTACTGTTTCAAGACAGCGTTACCCTGAACAGAGAGACGGGTGTCGCTCCTCTGAAAGACAAGTTCCTCCATGCACCAACAAACAATTGCTCATTTCAAAACAAGAACAAAATTTGTGAGAATTCAAACAATAAATGTGGTTTTAACCTCGTATGGTTGTAACTGAGGGATGTGTACCATTGATCTGTTTTCCTGCTGACTTCCTGCAGACTGTCCTAGTTTCATCTTCTTCACTTCTGTTCTCCTCCTCCTCCTCCTCCTCCTCCTCTGAAGCCTGCCCTGAATAAGAGTCTGAGGCTTTCAACTCCTTCATCAGATCTTGAACAGCAAACGGAGCCTGGTCAATGATGGTGGTGAAGATGTTGCTGCAGATGGCACTGAACAGCAGTCGACTAGAAACAGGAGGGGGGAGAGGTCACAGGATGAGCAGGTCTAAAGGTCACCAAGGTCAAGAGGGTACATGTGTCTGCCGCAGTGCTGGTCCAATCAAACAAAGCCATCTTAACATGTTTGCCAGAATGATGGGTGGTAGACCCTGGTTTACTCGGCTTTCATTTTCAACAGAAAATCCTACTATACGCTGATGACAATGTGGAATTTATTGAACAAAATGTCGGAAGATATCTGAGAAAAAAATACATCTCGACTAGCAAACGATCAAAACTTCCTCAAGATAACTCAGGGTTATTTCTGTCTCACAAACGTTTTTGTTCGTTTTATAGTCTGTGAATGTTTTAGTAATTTTGTAAAACGTGTGAATGTTTGCGTTATGTGCTCTGAGGTCACTTTGTTGTGAAAAGGTGCTAAATAAATACAACTGAATTGAATAACCATGTCACTCTAAAGTCTAAAAATATTCTGTCCTTAAATTAGGTTCATGAAGTCCTCTGAGGCTTTGGGGCCTTGGGTCCTCATCAGGACTGCTTACAGTTCTAGTTTTTGTTGCATATAATGGTTTTAGCAATGAAAAAGGTTTTGAGTACAAATTGTTAGGGATGCACCAATCCACTTTTTTTTACTTCCGATCCGATCTCGATACCTAGATCTAAATATCAGCCGATACCGATCCAGTTCGATATCATGATCATCGTGGATTTTATATGAGGCTGTAATAATCTGCTCTCAGTACAATGTGTACAAATATATGCATGCATGTCCAAAAAGGCAACTTGAGGTAAGTTTTATTAAAGTTGGATAAGTTTTAAAGTTAGAATTAAATTCTAACACAAAACATGTTTGTTTTTTATTCCTAGTTTTAAAGTGGATATTAAAGTGATTAATTTAAGTGATTGTTTAAAGTTATTTTATATTTTTTTTAAATAAGGGGCAGATATAAGAATTTTTTTTCTTCTTTCAGCACTCTTTTCATTCAATGTTTTCTTTTTCATGATTTTTTTAAATTTTTTTCTTTTAAATAAATGAATTAAATTAAATAAATGTTAAATGGCTTCAAACATCTGCTAAGTTCATGGCATAAACCAACAGACATGTTCCTGTTTTTAGTATTTTACATCACTTTATAATGTAGCTGTTTGTGTTTTTAATATAATTTTGAAATCATATGTTTTTTATGATTGTCTACTGTTGTACTGATAAATATCTCCTGGAGGGTAAACTGTATCTTGGCTGCAAGTATCAAACTGTGAAATCCTTCGTTTTCTACAACTGATAGTGGTCGATCATTAATTATGATGAAGTTTAACAACTTCTCTAAAATTTAGAGCTCCGTGTTTTCAGCAACGTCGTCTTGTTCAGTCCGAAGCAGGCAGCCTGATTTGGGTCAGCTGCGCTCAGTCTGTCCCTCCTCAGAGACGGGCAGACTGAGCGGGGCAGATTGGACGCGGCTGGCCGGGGTCGAGTCGCCTGTTGTGGGTTGAGCAAAGAGCAGCGCCCCGCTGAATCCACGGAGCTCGAATGTCCATCGTAAAACTAACTTTACCGTGGTTTAATGTGGCGCTGTGGCTCTGCAGACAGTGCACGTTGCTGTCTTGTTTTGTGGTGTTTAGTGTAAAATACTTCCACACAGCGACATGTTTAGATGAAAAGTTTGTTAGTTGTTAGCCACAGTGCTGCTAACTCAGTCCTCACGTTGTAGCTGGCTGCAAACTATGAACTGGATTTCCTGAAAGTGAGGCGGGTCTTATTACTCTGGGTTCATGAGACACGCCTCCGTTCAGGAAATCCATTCCATAGTTTGAAACCAACATGCATCATGGATCGGAAATATCGGCAGGTGGATTGGAAAAATCCGATGCGTAAATTATGCTGGTATCGGAGGCCGATACCGATACTGGATCGGATCGGTCCCATCCCTACAAATTGTTGGCTGTTTGTGTTTGTCTTACAGATGCACAGTTTGGAAGTTTTCTACAGAAAACGATGAGAAGGCAGGCTTAGTTTTTTCCTTTTCAGACTCGTACATGTCGACACCAGATAACCACTTCACTCATTTTAGAGGAAAATGTTGTACTTTAAACATTAAGCTCATGAGGTAATGAACCAATAAAACAATCTTTTGAGGTCCAATGATGCAAGTCGGACACAGTGGACCATTAATTACTCAGAGAAAACAGTGTTGATAAAAACTTACTTCTTGGTTTTGGCTGCTGTTTTGCAGAAGGGTTCAATGAACGTCAGGTTCTGATTGGCAGTGAGCTGTGAAACAGAAAAGCACAAGCTCATTTATGGAGCACATCAGAAGCAGAACAGCTGTGGATCAAACAGTCAAAATGTAGAGCGGAACATGTTCATTGAACACACTGCCTGACTTCACGAAATGTTTCTTCTTTAATAGACCACCCCCTCACAGAGTATTGGTATATAACACAAACACCTGCCTTCTCAATAACAGGCGGTGAATTTGCTGCCTACTTAAGTGTCTGGCGCCGCCTACTCTGACTGACTATTTTTTTCTATTTGGAGCCAATCAACTCGCCGGCTCATGATGGTCACATGATTGATTTCAGTGACTTTAGCGCAGGCATGTTTAAACTCCAGCCCGGGGGCCATTTGCAGCCTGTGTTCACACCGGCCTGCAGCCTCCGTCATAAAATCAATAATATGCGGCCCACCAGTACCGTTGACTACAGTTTTAAATACACGCATACAAAAGCTATTTTAAGTTTCACAGAAGATGGCAGTGTGACCCTTTCCAGGCCATTTCTAAAAGGGTGACTGTAAAAAAAGAAAAGCTGACAGCGGGGCTGCTGCCCCACCAATAAAAATCAAAAGAAGAAGAGGGCCACCACTTCCACAACTAGTGGGAATCTGAGTGGTTTTTCACTGAAATACAAACAACTGCATCTGCCTAATTTGCCAAAAGACTTTGGTTGTTTTCAAGGAATTCAGCATCAAGAGGAAAACGAAACGTGCTAACTACGACAAGCTAAGTGGAAGAACGCTTCGAAAAAGTGAAGCAGCTGAGATGTGCAGCAGCCATTTCATCTCTGGCTGAGGTATTTCAACAGCGCGTTCAGGATTTTGCAGCTATTGAAAAAGGACCGCTCCGTTTTCCTCTCCTTTCTCAGTTGATCCTGATGACACTCCAGACCACCTGCAGCAGGAGCTCTTTGAGCTGCAGTCTGACGCCGAGTGTCACAGTCGGCACCAACTGCTCCCTCTGGTCAACTTTTGCCACAAGCTGGATAAAGGCAGGTTCCAAGAGATTCAAGCAATTGCTAAAAAAATGATGAGTTTGTTTGACTTGATGTACTTGTGTGAGAAGACATTCTCGGTTATGAAGATTAACAAGAACCTCGTGAGAACGAGACAAGTGACTCTCAGCGGCGTGACATCTGGAGCATCAGAACCACCGTCTGTGAGCCATACCGGGACTATTTACTGTAGGCAACATCTCAGGATCACCCTTCACATCAGTGCAGGCAGGTTATTGGTCTAGGTTTCTGAGGTGAATAAATTCTAAAATTTCAGTGAATTAATTTTTTGGTGGTGATCAGAAATACAGATTTGAATATGCACCATGTCTTTTCAGTTTGTGTGTAATTTGTTCTCTGATTTTTCAACTGAAAATCAAACCTTGTCTTATAAACCCAACATGGTAAATATTAAAATCAAATTTGGTCTGGCAGCACATTTTTCCATGTCTTATTTCAGAAATTTAGTGAGCATTTAATAGTGAATAATACAGGTGCTGGTCATAAAATTAGAATATCATGAAAAAGTTGATTTATTTCAGTAATTCCATTCAAAAAGTGAAACTTGTATATTATATTCATTCATTACACACAGACTGATATATTTTAAATGTTTATTTCTTTTAATGTATGATTATAACTGACAACTAATGAAAACCCCAAACTCAGTAGCTAAGAAAATGAGAATATTACTTAAGACCAATTCAAAAATGGATTTTTAGTGTTCCCTCAGTGAAGACTGAACTAGACAAAAGGACTTTCTCCTACTCACTGTGGCACGGTGGATTGTATTCACTGACAATGCTTTCTGGAAGTATTCCTGAGCCCATTCTGTTATTTCCTTGACAGTGGCATTCCTGTTTGAGGTGCAGTGACGTTTAAGGGCCCGGAGATCACGAGCATCCAGTAGAGTTTTACGCCCTTGACCCTTACGCACAGCGATTGTTCCAGATTCTCTGAATCTTTTGATGATGTTATGCACGGTTGATGATGATAACTTAAAAGTCTTTGTTATTTTACACTGGGTAACATCATTCTGGTACTGCTGCACTATCTTTCTGTGCAACAATGGTGGAATTGGTGATCCTCTTACCATCTTGGCTTCTGAGAGACACTGACACTCTGAGAAGCTCTTTTTATACCCAATCATGTTGTCAATTGACCTAATTAGTGTTAATTGGTCTTCCAGCTGTTCGTTATATGCTCAATTTCCTTTTTCCAGCCACTTATTGCTACTTGTCCCAACTTTTTTGGGATTTGTTGACACTGTGAAATTTTGAATCAACATATTTTTCCTTTAAAATGTTACATTTACTCAGAATAAACTTTTGATCTGTCATCTGTTATTTTACGAATAAAATATTGACATGTGCCATCTACACATCATTGCATTCAGTTTTTATTCACAATTTGTTTAGTGTCCCAACTTTTTTGGAATCCAGTTTGTGCATAAAATGGGGTTTTATAATATAGATTTTCCAGGGGGTGAACTTATGACATTTTTCAATATAAAATTGAATGGTGTTTGAATGGGTGAATTGATTTGTTAATTAATTGGGAATGTTTTTTTTTATATTAGATCACAAGGGGGAGTTGGGAGGTTCTGTTATTTACATACAATATGCACCTTAAAACATGTCAATTGATTAAATCAGATTTTATTCACACAAACACATTTCCTGCTGTGACAGGCTAAACATAACGGCAGCGCTCTGTGCAAATAAATTGGGTACTGCATGACTGAAGGGAAAGGGGGCACAGTTTTTTCTTTTTCCTTTCCAGATGGACAAAATGGACCAGGCCTGCCCTTGGCGTCAAAAAGAGAAGTTCAGGTTCTACAAACCGATCAACATCTATTAGATAAGAACTCTTTCTTGCATTAGGACGCCTTCTGCAATCATTAAATCATATATTTAAAGAACTGACTTAGACAAATGTTAGAAATTTCCATTATGTCATTCACCACAACAGGGGGATGCTGAAGTTCTAGGCAGATGTCCAGATGCTGGGTCAGACGACCTGAGGCTGGCAGGTCTCACGCTAGCCGTCAGCTCTGGCATCTTATTTGACCTGAGGCTGCCAGGTCACACGCTATAGCCTGTAGGCATCTCCCGCCAACATATAAGAAGTAATTTACATTCAACCAGAGGAAAAATGATTAATTGTTTGCATATTTGGCGGTAATGAACTCTGAGTTTATTCGAGGGAACCCTTTTTTAGGGTCCCTCGACCAGGGGGAGTTGTTGGATATTTCTTATCTAGACTGGTCCTATGGTTTTGATCTGCTCAGAGACGGGATTATAATGAAATTATGACCCGGTTCTGACTGGGTTCAACTGGGCCAACAACTCTTTTAAAAAGAGTCTCCCTGGGATTCAATATCTGTCAAGAAATAGAGTTTAATCTGCTCGCCACATCACATAGAAAAGATTTTGAAGCACCGCCTCATATTTCCTAACACATCAGAACCACATAAGATCCACTGAGATCACACTGCCCCCTCATACACTGACAGGTTGAGCTCCCCTTCTGCAAAGGAGGAGTCTAGGTCCCTATAAATGATTAATGACACGGGACATCGGGCTCTTCCGGGTCTGTGAACGCGTCACAGATCGGAGACACCAGCGCTGTAAATTGTAACCTTTTCCTTTCTTTTTTTAAAATATAATTGATAAAACTTAATTGACGTTTCCTTGATTTATTGATAATGAGAGTTGCCACTTCTGAGGGAGATTCGAGCCGGGGGGAGAGACATGGGCTGGACAGGGTTTCCAGGTCCGGTGATCCGCAGCCAGCTCCCGTCCCTAACAATAAATAAATCTAACACAAAGATAATTTAATGATTAAGCTTCAACTTTTAATTTGCTGGCAAAGTCTGAAGACACTGCATGTATGGCAGGATGACCGCCAGCTGTGGTACGTATTAGGTTTAGTTTTAGAGATTAATATGTTTATAGGTTTTTTATAGGTTTAGAGATTAATATTTTTTGCTTTTTGTTTGTGAAGCAAGGTCAAAGGAAGCTGGTTCTGGTTCGGTCTATTGGACCCGGTGTTACACCATATTCTTTGACCTGCAACAATGCATGCAGCACTGCCCCCCTACGGTCACAATATACGGTGGTCACAGAATATGGTATAACACCGGTTCACAACGAGCTCCAAACAGTCAGGAAGTTGATTCATTTTCTGTTTCCTTACGGTAGTTGAACCGAAAGATTCTTTAGTGAAATAGTTCCAGACTACTGATGCATTTCTACCTGTTTGCCAAAACTGTGCCTGCTCCGTTTCATCCGTCTGCTTGGAGGAATCCATTTCGAAACCCACACCCGGTGCGGATCACGTGACACGTGACGTCACGGCGACGTAATGACGTCACTACGAATACTCGACGTGAAATTTAAAAACTCGATAGAAGTCCCAGGAATCGATGTGTAGATTACTCGAGTAGTCTGTTAAAGCCCTAGCTATAATACATATTTACTCTCTCATTCCAGGAAACAACAACAAACAATGACAGCCTTCATGATGGACAGACATCAAGGACACCACAGCAGCAGCTGTCTTCACTGAAACATCCTGAACATGATCGTCACTGACATGAGGCCTCTGTCGATGGTTGAAGAATCCAGGTTACACTCTTCCCTCAAGGACACATTTTACAAAGTAGCTACATATTGTGCAGGTATAAAGTATACATTTGTATATATTTTTGTGTACATTTATTTTTTTAAGCTATTTGACAAACTTTTTTATTATTATTATATATTTTACTAACAGAATAGGCAAACAGCAAAACCTGTTTTTTTGTGCGAATTGCTATCAGTCAAATGTAAAATTTTGGAATAAAGGGGTGGAAATTAAAATGTTTTTTGTTTTTTTTGCCGATTCATCAATTAATCAAAAAAATAATTGGCCGATGAATTGATTATCGTTAGTTGCAGCCCTAGGATTAAGTTTTAAAGAACTGGTGAAAGTGAATAACTGATAAAAACAGTGTTGTTGTGTACCTGTGCAGAACCAACTGCTGCCAGTTCAGTCAGGTACAGGTTCAGGATGTGGAACTGCAGCCCAGCCGGAGCCTTGCTGTCACTCTGAAGAAGGTCTGAAGTCAGCAGCTGCAGAAACTTCTCCACCATACTGAGAGCAAAGAGTCAACAGGTGTTCATTTCAAACAAGTTACCAACAAAGTGAAAAAAGTTCTCTTACCTGTTGTCCCAGTCCATCCTCTTCAGCACCTCAAAGGTTTGTCTGAACATGAAGCGAACCAGCTGCGAAACATGACTTTAGTTAGGTTCAAAACACAAGGTTTTACATGTTACATGTGAGCTTTCACCAGCAGTCTCTCTCTGCTGCTCACAGTGAACCTGACAGCAGGCCCCGCCCTGCTCTGATTGGTTCAAAATGTGGCTCTGGTTCTCTTTAATGGTTGAAAGCAGCATCAGTTTAATTTCAGTACCATCATTAGAGTGGATGATTTTAACAAGACCACAAGAAAACACTTTTCTACCCCTTCCACATTACAGAAATACTTCCTGGTCACGTCCAAAATGACGGAACTTGAATTCGTGAATATATAATGTGGTTTTTTGTTGTTGTTAAGATTGTTACCTGAGTGCAACATTTTTGTTACCTAAGAAGAAAAAGGATCAATCAGTTCACTTAAAACAATTTGAAATTGAACTTTACATAAACTTGGCCTCATTCTGAAAAGTTTCTCATGAACTTCAGGCTTGGGTTAAAAGTGTTTCTGAAGGAGCTGGTCCCCAACATTCTCCTCACACTGACCTGGTAGAACTTGTCCATCCGCAGCCTGTCAATACCAGTCCACTCTCTTTTTAAGGTCTGCAGGAAACTTCCCAGGTACATGAGTTCTGCAGAGATCCAGCATTGTTACAAAACAGAAGGATCACATTTACCTGCACTAATGGAGTGTGGAGAACTTACGCTTGTCAAAACCCTGAAAGTTGTGAATGAAGGAGGAGATGTGGTTGGAAATTTCCTCCTTATCAAGAGACAAACAGAATGTTAAAAGTGCACCGTGAACAGCTTTATCACAAAGTTCAACAACTAATAAAGACAACTGAGAATCTTTATGAAATCCTGACAATCTGGAGCTTTACAAGATCTGGGACAGACCAGCAAACCAGAACCTTGAACCAGGAGTTGCCTGAATGACAAAAGACTTGGCAGCTAGGCTAAAATAGTTCCATCAGCCGTCATTAGTCCAGGCTAATGGGCCTTTTCCACAGCTCCTCTTCAGCCCGGTTCAGGTCAGTTCGGTACCGGTTTGAGTGCATTTCAACTGTCTTTTTTTCTCGGAACCGGCCCCTTTTTTGGTCCTTTCTTCTCAAGCGGACCAAGTGAGCCGAGTCGCACCACACCGAAACGTCAGAAGACTGTTGGTCACTGATAATTCAGAGCGACCTAGATGGAGCTCTGCCGGTCCCCGACTCTTCCCGGTCCTCCACCGGAGCTGCTGAATCGCAGAATGCCATTGCCTGGACCCCGGCCTCACTTGCTCATGAAGGCCAAACCCCAACCCCAGCAGACTGGGACAGAGGGGTGGCAAAGATTTTAAATAACATTTTATGTATTTAAAAAATATATACATTTTACAATCTTAGCCCGGACTAATGACAGCTGATGGAAAAAATAATAATAATTTGATTTTTTTTTATCAGTCAAGATTTAAAATATTAATAAACTGTACCGGCTTTATCATGAAATCCTGTTTTCACTTTAATGACTATTGAATAATCTGTTTAAGTTAACTCAGCTGAAAAATCATAAAAAGACACAAAATTATTGGATCTCTCATGAATATTTCCATCAAACATGTTTAAAGAAGAGATACGGCCTTTAGTTAAATTTTATTCTAACCCACAGATGTACAAATCACAATACAAGAAGTAAACTTTAAATCAAAACTAAAATAAAATAATATGTATTCAAGAAACAAAACCACACATCTAAACTGAACAATAAAAGTAGACACCATGAGTGCAAATACATCAAATGATGACTAGGGTTGGGCATCGTGAATCGTTTGGAACCGGAACTAATGTTCTGGTTTTCGCGGAATCTTTTGCTTTATTTACGTTTGATTCCTAGTTTCAATGCGTAGTCCGCTGACCGGAAGTAACCGCCAAACACCAAAGAAGAAATTGCCACTGAAAACCATCCATCCATTTTCTTCCGCTTATCCGGGGTCGGGTCGCGGGGGTAGCAGCCTAAGTAGGGAGGCCCAGACTTCCCTCTCCCCAGCCACTTGGGCCAGCTCTTCCGGGGGAATCCCGAGGCATTCCCAGGCCAGCTGAGAAACATAGTCCCTCCAGCGTGTCCTGGGTCTTCCTCTGGGCCTCCTTCCGGTGGGACGTGTCCGGAACACCTCACCAGGGAGGCGTCCAGAAGGCATCCTAAACAGATGCCCAAGCCACCTCAACTGGCTCCTCTCGACGTGGAGAAGCAGCGGCTTTACTCTGAGAAAATCCCGGATGATCGAGCTTCTCACCCTGTCTCTAAGGGAGAGCCCAGAAACCCTGCGGAGAAAACTCATTTCGGCCGCTTGTATCAGAGATCTCATTCTTTCGGTCACAACCCAAAGCTCGTGACCATAGATGAGGGTGGGAACGTAGATCGATCGGTAAATTGAGAGCTTCGCCTTTTGACTCAGCTCTCTCTTCACCACGACAGACCTGTACAGCGCCCGTTTCACTGCAGACACTGCACCTATCCGCCTATCGATCTCACGCTCCATTTTTCCCTCATTCGTGAACAAGACCCCAAGATACTTGAACTCCTCCACTTGGGGTAGGACCTCTTCCCTGACCCGGAGAGGGCACTCTACCCTTTTCCGGCTCAAGACCATGGCCTCGGATTTGGAGGAACTGATCTTCATCCCGGCCGCGTCACATTCGGCTGTGAACCACTCCAGCGAAAGCTGTAGATCACGATCTGATGAAGCCAATAAGACCACATCATCTGCAAAAAGCAGAGACGCAATCCTAAGGCCACCAAAACGGATCCCCTCAACATCTTGGCTGCGCCTAGAAATTCTGTCTATAAAAGTTATGAACAGAATCGGTGACAAAGGGCAACCTTGGCGGAGTCCAACTCTCACCGGGAACAAGCCCGACTTACTGCCGGCGATGCGGACCAGGCTCTGACACCGGCCGTACAGGGACCTAACAGCCCGTATCAAAGGGCCCGGTACCCCATACTCCCAGAGTACCCCCCACAGGGCCCCCCAAGGGACGCGGTCGAACGCCTTCTCCAAGTCCACAAAGCACATGTAGACTGGTTGGGCAAACTCCCACGCACCCTCCAGGACCCTGCTGAGAGTGTAGAGCTGGTCCAGTGTTCCACGGCCAGGACGAAAACCGCACTGCTCCTCCTGAATCTGAGGTTCGACTATCCGACGGACCCTCCTCTCCAGAACCCCCGAATAGACCTTACCAATGAGGTTTAAGAGCGTGATTCCCCTGTAGTTGGAACACACTCTACGGTCCCCCTTCGTGAACAGGGGGACCACCACCCCAGTCTGCCAATCCAGGGGAACTTACCCCGATGTCCACGCAATATTGCAGAGTCGCGTAAGCCAACACAACCCTACAACATCCAGAGCCTTAAGGAACTCTGGGCGAATGTCATCCACCCCTGGGGCCCTGCCACCGAGGAGCTTTTTAACCACCTCGGTGACCTCAGCACCAGAGATTGGAGGGCCCGACCCAGAGTCCCCAGGCTCCGCTTCCTCAGTGGAAGAAGTGCCGGTGGGATTGAGGAGGTCTTCAAAGTATTCCACCCACCGACCCAAAACATCCCGAGTTGAGGTCAGCAGCACACCACTCCCACTATAAACTGTGTTGGGGGCGTACCGCTTTCCCCCCCGAGACGCCGGATGGTGGACCAGAATCGTCTCAAAGCCGTGCGGAAGTCGTTCTCTATGACCTCTCCGAACTCCTTCCATGCCCAAGTTTTTGCCTCAGCAAGTCGATCATCGAACTGCGGCCTAGGGTGTCCTGGTGCCAAGAGCACATATGGACACCCTTTGCTTGAACAAGGTGTTCGTTATTGACAATCCATGACGAGCACAGAAGTCCAACAACAGAACACCCTCTGGTTCAGATCAGGGGGGCCGTTCCTCCCAACCACACCCCTCCAGGTCTCACTGTCATTGCCCACACGAGCATTGAAGTCCCCCAGCAGAACAAAGGAGTCCCCAGAAGGTGCACTTTCCAGTACCCCCTCCAAGGACTCCAGAAAGGGTGGATAATCTGAACTGCCGTTTGGTGCATAAGCACAAACGACAGTCAGAACCAGTCCCCCCACACGTAGGTGGAGGGAGGCCACCCTCTCATTCACTGGGGTGAACCCCAATACGCAGGCACCAAGTTGGGGGGCAATAAGTACGCCCACGCCTGCTCGGCGCCTCTCACCAGGGGCAACTCCAGAGTGGAAGAGTGTCCAACCCCTCTCAAGGAAACTGGTTCCAGAGCCCGAGCCATGCGTAGAGGTGAGTCCGACTATTTCTATCCGGAACCTCTCAGCCTCACACACCAGCTCAGGCTCCTTCCTCACCAGTGAGGTGACATTCCACGTCCCAATAGCCAGCTTCTGTAGCCGAGGATCAGACCGCCAGGGTACCCGCCCTCGGCCACCACCCATCCCACATTGCACCCGACCCCTTTGGCCCCTCCCACAGGTGGTGAGCCCATGGGAAGGGGGACCCACGTCTCCTCTTCGGGCTGTGCCCGGCCGAGCTCCATGGGTAAAAGCCCGGCCACCAGGCGCTCGCCCGCGTGCCCCATCTCCAGGCCTGGCTTCAGAGTGGGGCCCCGGTGACCCACGTCCGGGCAAGGGAACACTAGGTCCATTTATTTGTGTCACCATTGGGGTATTTGGGCTGCACTTTGTCTGGTCCCTCACCTAGGACCTGTCTGCCATGGGTGACCCTACTAGGGGCATAAAGCCCCTGACAGCATAGCTTTTAGGATCATTGGGACACTCAAACCCCTCCACCACGGTAAGGTGGCAGCCCAGGGAGGGGCACTGAAAACCAATGAAGAAAAATTTGCAGGAAGTAGGCGCCAAAAACCAACGAAGAAGAGTTTGTAGGAGGTGAGGTCTTTACAATCTACATACATAATGTAGGTAAAAACATCCCTGATGCATTCTTACATTTCTATGCTGATGACACAGTTGTTTATTGTCAAGTTAAAACAGCTGAAAAGGCTTTCCAGCTTTTGAAATCTGCATTCAACATCATCCAGACAGATTTGCTCCACCTCAAACTTGTCCTAAATGCCGACAAAACCAAAGGGATGCTTTTTTCAAATAGGAAGTTGGTCCCAGCAGTTCTTCCTCCGATTTCATCCTCAAATGGTGTCCCCATTGAGTTTGTTGATTCCTATAAATATTTGGGTATCTTGGTCGACTCACATCTCTCTTTTAAGCTCCATGTGGAAAACTTGGTAAAGAAACTGAAAGTTAAACTGGGTTTCTTTTTCAGAAACAGATCCTGTCTAACCCTGAATGCTAGAAAACACCTTGTATCTGTGACTTTCCTTCCCTCCATTGATTACAGTGACATTATTTACATGAACGCTCCTACAAGCACCTTGCAGATGTTGGATGATGTCTATTAACTTGACTCAGGTTCCGTCACATGTCCACGGCCTTGGGGAAGGGAGGGGTGAAGAGACAAAGCATTTTTGTTTTTTTCAAAACATGCCAGAAGGAGTTGAGATAAGTCTGCCATCAAGGCCACAGTTTTGGGTCAGACAGAACTCGTGAATTGTTGTTTCTGCCTTTTAAAGTCTCGCTGGTATATATTCCTCTGAGGGAAACTCCAAACAGCCAAATTGATTCCTTAAAGTTGAAAGTCGAGCTCTCAGCTTCTCCAAGATTATTCCCACCTTCATGTGTGCTGCTAGAGTCCACAGTCCTGATAACGGCTGCACCAGCTCTTTGATGCAAACTCCACATAATTCAGTCTGAGCGCTGCCGAGCTTGGACACATCCACACATTTTATAGACAATCCAGAATTCACCAGCCAAACAGAAAAAAAAAAAACAGTTGTCATCATGAATCCAATTTGTTTCCGTCGAGGTAAGAGGGTCCCTCCTTACCCTGAATCCTGTCGGGAGATGGTGATCAATTTTGTTGAGAGACCAGCTGATCCTTCGAATTAGGAAGGTATGCAGGAAAAAAAGGGGCTCTTTTGAGGGTTCACAGGACGAAAGAGTGCAAGCAGGGAAGCAGAGGGGGTACGGAGTGCCGAGAAAACATGTCTGTCTTCACTGGAGTACAAAGAGAAACAAAAAAAGCTAAGCAAATTAATAGTCCATCCTAAGCTAACAGTACAATAACAGTGACATTATGTTTTATATGTTTTTTATATGTTTGCAGGGACATGGTGAAAACCATCAACCCAAGTACACACCACCTACCATGGACCACTTCTCCAGTAAATAATCTCAAATAAATTAATCCCATCTTGTTGTAAGGTGGAGAAAAGCTGCTCTGTGCTTTAAACAGAAGATGGATGACATGTCAGGGAGCAGATCCAGAGAAAGCTGATTGAGCAGATAAAATGTCATTCACAACAATCCTTTTCTGCTTTTAAAGTCTGAAATCTAAATACTAGTAATGTTCTCTGTGGTCAACAGAGGAAGACTGTGGAGATGATGGGGTCACCATGCAGTTTGAGGAAAGGCCTGAGAATGAGGGAGTGGAGGATGAGGAGGAGAGTGTAAGTGTATGATAGCTGAAATTATATAGATTCTCAAACTTAATAATGATCATGCCTTTAATATTCCATTCTTACTGATAATACTGATGAACCTGTTGTTTGTTTAGGAACCGCCTCCCTGCAATCTGTCCATAAAGTCTCCACTGGAGGAGCTTTTTGCTGAGGAAGAGGCACAGATGGCTGAGACGAGCTGTTCTGGAAGCTCAGTCCTCACCTCCTTCTACAGGTGTGCAGTGGAGAGCATCCTGTGCTCCAGCATCAACGTGTGGTACGGAGGCTGCACAGCTGCAGAAAGAAAAGCTTTGCATAGAGTGGTGAAGGCTGCACAGAAGATGTTGGAGTCAGCCTCCCCGCCATCACAGATATCTACACCTCCAGATGCAGGAAGAGGGCCACTTGCATCATGAAGGACCCCGCTCACCCAGCACACACACTTTTTGCCCCACAACCCTCAGGAAGGAGGTTGAGGAGCATTAAGTGTAGAACCACTAGACTGAGGAACAGCTTCTACCATGAGGCTGTTAGACTCATGAATCTCTAACCAGGAGAATCACTGTGAATCATGTTGCTGCTGATCTGTTTCAATGTTGATGTGTTCATGCGTGTTAATCTGCTTACACAGACTCATGTTCATGTTTGTGCTGACGTTCGAGGTAATGTTTTTTATGCTATTAGTGCTTAGTGTATATTTGGTTGATGTTTTTCTTAGTTCATATTTTAGATGTTATCATTGTTTTTCTTTTACATTTTATTGTTGGATGTAACTGGGACCCTGTGTACATAATTTCATTCCACCACATGTACCACATGGGGTGTGAATGACAAAGAATATCTGACTCTGACTGACAGAACGTAATGTCACAGCTCCATGTCCATGAAGAAACAAGTGGAGAGAGGGCTGTAGATGTACCAGGACATTCCACCAGCCGTTCTGTCTGAGGACCCTGCTGCTGCTGGAGGAACCAACACAAGACTTATCCTTTGCTGTCAGATCTTGTTTTCTTATTTATGTGTTCAAGCTTCTTCCACTCCCAGCAAACATGTTTTCTCCACTGCAGGAGATACTGTCTGTCCAGAAAGCTCACACATACTGCCTGAGAAGCAGATATGATAATTTTCCTCAACAAGAACCGTTTGATTTTATACTGTACCTGCTGCTAATCTGGACTGGGTTGTACAAGTTGTTTTCTGTTTGATATTCTGCATCAGGTTAGTCCATCAGTGGGAGCTCAGTAATTTTGCCTGAAAATTTTGGAGCAGGATAAGGCTATTGACCGTATTCTGTACCACAGACTGTACTCGGGGGAGGCCACACCTAGTCTGTACGGTATACCGAAAATCCACAAACAAGGTGTACCTTTAAGACCTATTGTTAGCATGATTAACTCTGTCAGTTACAATGTTTCCAAATATCTGGCATCTGTACTCATCCCTTTAGTTGGCAGCTCAGAACACCACATACAGAACACCATGATGGACTTTGTGGATAAGGTGAGGGATGTCATCATGGAGACTGATGAAACAATGGTCTCTTTTGATGTCACATCACTTTTTACGTGCATTCCTGTTGATGATGCAGTAGAGGTGGTCAGTTTAAGATTAAAATCAGACACCACTCTGAGCAGCAGGACCACGCTTTCCACAGAAATGTGTCAACTCTTGAAACTGTGCCTGCAGTCAACTTACTTCACATATGGGGAGCAATGTTATAGGCAGAAACATGGGTGTGCTATGGGATCTCCAGTTTCTCCTATTGTTGCCAACCTGTACATGGAGGAGGAAGAAAGGAGAGCCTTGACGTCCTTTTCAGGGACACCACCAAGTCATTGGTTCAGGTATGTTGACGACACCTGGGTTAAAATTAAATCTCAGGAAGTCCAACATTTCACTGACCACATCAGCTCTGTGTTTAAATACATCAAGTTCACACGAGAAGATGTAAAAAATGGCAGGTTGGCTTTCTTGGACTGTGAGGTCTCAGTCTCCGATAGAGGACATTTGCAAAGCGAGGTGCACCACAAACCCACCCACACATACCAGTATTTACAGTTTGACTCCCATCACCCTTTGGAGCACAAGTTAGGAGTCATCAGGACTCTGTATCACAGAGCAGACAGCATCCCTACTAACTCAGGAGCCAGGCAGAAGGAAAAATCCTACACAAGACAGGCTCTAGAGCAATGTGGATATCCTAACTGGGCCTTCCTGAACACAGAAAGAAACTCAAACAGGACTCCAGTCAGCCATCAGGTGAAAAGGAGGAACCCAGACCCAGACCAGTGGTCATTCCGTATGTTGAGGGAGTATCAGAGAAACGGAGACGTTTATTTTCTAAACACAACGTCCCAGTGGCTTTTAAACCCCAAAATACATTAAAGACTGGTTCATCCCAAAGATCCAGTCCCCCGGCACAAACAGAGTAATATTGTGTATGCTGTTCAGTGTCATGAGGGTGATCAGTCTTACATCGGGGAAACTAAACAGCCACTGGCCACAAGGATAGCCCAGCAAAGATGATCAACATCATCAGGCCAGGACTCTGAGGTCTACACTCATCTCCAGGCCAGCGATCACTCTTTTAGGGATTAAGATGTTCACATCCTTGATAGAGAGGAACGATGGTTTGAGAGAGGAGTAAAGGAGGCCATCTTTCTGAAAATAAAGTGTCCATCATTAAACAGGAGCAGAGGCCTCCGTGTTCAACTGTCCCCCTCTTACAATGCTGTTATTGCTAGTATCACTCAGCCCTCTGTGAACAGTAAACAGCCATCAGGTGCTAATGATCCATTGTTAGGCTGATGGTCCTTCTTGAGCATGTGATCAGCTGGTTTTGGTTGTCAGCAGCAAACTGGTTGATCCACTCTGAGAAGGTGCTATTTATAAGACTGAGCTGAATACAGCACCTCAGAATGAGGAAGTCTTTCGAATGAAAGACGAAATGTTTCTACAATTTTTTAGTTTTATTTTTTTAATGTCCAGTGGACCAGATTATTTTTTTTTAGATCTTAGCGTTACATGGATTCTAGTTGAACTCACAGTGATGCACGTATAAAGCTGTAGTAACGTTAACAAACATAAACTTACCAGCTGAAATCCCAGACACAGCTCCGTCCTCGGAGTTCTTTGATGAAGCAGAGTACGGTCATGGAGATGTTGAATCAGGCCGTTCAACACTCACAGGCTGACTTTAACACTGAGAGGAGGGGGGAGGCTGCAGTCCTTCTCTCTCCTTGCAGACAAACACGGAGCAACTTTCTGCTCGTAAATTGAAGCCGTTCAATGCCACACGCGCTGCACACGTGAACCCCGTCTGTGGGCTTAACCAGCGCCAGACATACAGCTATACAGTATCTCTATACAGCTCTGGGTGCAAACATGTAGTCTGTTTGCTATATGTCTGTGTTTTACCTGCCGGAGTGCTGAAACCAAGTGTCACGTTACAGCCAATACCGAAACTTGACACCGAAAGAAGAGTCATGTTTCAATCCATACACTGACCGAAGCAGTTCGGTTCAAATTCAAATTAAAATAGAGAAGTTTAAATTATTTAATCCAGAAAGAACTCTGGCTATAAAGCTCATTTAAACAAAGTTTTATTTTTTTTTTTTTTTAAATCTCACCTCTAAACAGACCCGGAACCGAGAATCGATAAGAATCGGAATCGAAATAAAGAATCGGAACGGGAATCATTCAAATTTAAAAAATGCCCAACCCTATTGAAAACCCAGAGTGGACTTTTAGTGCTTTGAGTATTCTTCTGTTAATCAAGTAGAATAGATTTGTTCACAAAGAAATGCAAACAGCGCTGGGTGAACTAATAGTTCATGGTAAATGTGGGGGGGTCCAAACAAATATTTTTTAAATATGAGAGGGACATGTCCCCTTCACATAATTGATGCGATGCTGCTTACCAGCATCACAGGCATGAAAAGAATTATGAAGTCATAATCAGCATACATTTTATAATACAATCATCTAATAGAGAATTATTTCACAATGAAATTATCTTTATTTTTTATCTTGCAGCTCCCAGCTGAATGTATGAAACTCAAAAATCTCAGTTTTGTAACTACAGACATTATCTTATTTGAATTAGACAGTTTTAACCCTTTAACTCAAATAAATCAATCTCATTTAAATTATTTTTATTTTAATGCTTGTAGAGTTTTTGTTTCAAACCTCTACATTATTTTTTTTAATTGACAAAATATTTATTTTACTGTAATTTATTTTAAAAGTGTTTTTTCCTCCATTAGTCAACCTTCTGGGTCAACATCCACATCCTCCTCTGTTCTCCAGAGCTCAGAGCTGATGCTTGGTTCTGGACCCCCTCCTCTGAGCAGTCAGACCTGGGCTCGGTCCACTCTTCCTCTTTTAAAACAAATGATCTTAAAACAAATGATCTTCATTACCCACCAACTCACCCCCCCCCCCCCCCCACACACACACACTCACACACACACACACACTCACCCGAACTTTATCGTGCACTGAACTCCGTTCAACTTCCGTGTCTTTTTCTTATTTTCCTGCAGATTATTTGGTGCTTGGCAAACAACTTTCAGAGTCCAGATCTGTCAGAAAGGAGGGGGGAGGTTGCTTCTCGCTGGAACGCGTTTGAGATTTGACTCTTTTCAGAAAAAAGACGTGGCGTGGATTACTTATAACTCTGAGTTTACTTGGCCTATCATCAACACGATTTAAAAACAGTTTATTGTGACACAAATTTAAAGGGAGTCGCTGAAATGATGCGTCTTTCTTGCTAGAGACTGAAATTGGTCATTTGACCCACGCGCCTGCACCTTGATTCATCCAAAGGGGACATATCGTTAGTCAGAGTAGGAGGTGCCGGACACTTGAGTAGGAGAAGAAATCGCCTCCTGTTATGGAGGAGGCAGAGCGCTACTTGTTTCTCCAGTAAAACTATATTTTATTCCAGTGCGACGAACTCCATCTTCTACAATGATTTGACTGCAAAGCCACATAGACACGTGCTTGCTTTTCTAAGACCCACTTTCCTGTTACTAATTGGTCAAGACAACGTGAGCTTCAATGTGATTTGATGTAATTCATTCAACCTTTATTTAGACAGGTAAATCCCATTGAGCCTCGAGGACTCATTTACAAGAGAGACCTGATTTCAACAAAGAATGATGACAACAATGGACAACAGCAACAACAATAAACAGTTATAAAAAGTCATACTGCAGGTTGTTTTGTTTTTTTTAACCAAATAGGATGGCTAAAAGAAAAAGGTAACAAAAAAAAAACAGCTAGATTCTAAGGCGAATGTAGAAAACTAAAAACAGGAACATGTCTGCATTTGTCCCTGTCAGGAGTCCAACAGATTCTTAAAGCCACTTAGAGAGGTCAAAGGTCGAGATCAAGGTCGAGAGCTTCAGATCTTTTTACAAGATATTCCAGGAAACAGGAGCGGAGTAGGAGAAGGCCCTTTTGTCTAGTTCAGTCCTCACTGAGGGAACACTGCAGGTAATAATGTC
>NC_056510.1:255991-290507 GCF_014905685.2 Nematolebias whitei
GGCCGCTTGTATCCGAGATCTCATTCTTTCGGTCACAACCCAAAGCTCGTGACCATAGATGAGGGTAGGAACGTAGATCGATCGGTAAATTGAGAGCTTCGCATTTTGACTCAGCTCTCTCTTCACCACGACAGACCTGTACAGCGCCAGCTTCACTGCAGACGCTGCACCTATCCGCCTATTGATCTCACGCTCCATTTTTCCCTCATTCGTGAACAAGACCCCAAGATACTTGAACAACCCCACTTGGGGTAGGACCTCCTCCCTGACCCGGAGAGGGCACTCTACCTTTTTCTGGCTCAAGACCATGGCCTCGGATTTGGAGGAACTGCTCTTCATCCCGGCCGCATCACATTCGGCTGCGAACCGCTCCAGCGAAAGCTGTAGATCACGATCTGATGAAGCCAATAAGACCACATCATCTGCAAAAAGCAGAGACGCAATCCTAAGGCCACCAAAACGGATCCCCTCAACACCTTGACTGCGCCTAGAAATTCTGTCCATAAAAGTTATGAACAGAATCGTGAGAAAGGGAAACCAGATGAGGAGTCCAACTCTCACCGGGAACAAGCCCAACTTACTGCCGGCGATGCGGACCAGGCTCTGACACCGGTCATACAGGGACCTAACAGCCCGTATCAAAGGGCCCAGTACCCCATACTCCCAGAGTATCCCCTACAGGGTTCTCTACAGGGTTCCCCACAGGGTTTCCCGAGGGACGCGGTCGAACGCCTTCTCCAAGTCCACAAAGCACATGTAGACCGGTTGGGCAAACTCCCACGCACCCTCTAGGACCTTGCTGAGAGTGTAGAGCTGGTCCAGTGTTCCACGGCCAGGACGAAAACCACACTGCTCCTCCTGAATCCGAGGTTCAACTGTCTGACGGACCCTCCTCTCCAGAACCCCCGAAAAGACCTTACTAGGGAGGCTTAAGAGCGTGATTCCCCTGTAGTTGGAACACACTCTATGGCCACCCTTTTTGAATAGAGGGACCACCACCCCGGTCTGCCAATCCAGGGAAACTTCCCCCGATGTCCATGCAATATTGTAGTCGCGTAAGCCAACACAACCCTACAACATCCAGAGCCTTAAGGAACTCCGGGCAAATCTCATCCACCCCTGGGGCCCTGCCACCGAGGAGCTTTTTAACTACCTCGGTGACCTCAGCACCAGAGATTGGAGGGCCCGACCCAGAGTCCCCAGGCTCCGCTTCCTCAGTGGAAGACGTGCCGGTGGGATTGAGATCTTTAAAGTATTCTGCCCACCGACCCACAACATCCCGAGTTGAGGTCAGCAGCACACCACTCCCACTATAAACAGTGTTGGTGGCGTACTGCTTTCCCACCCTGAGACACCGGATGATGGACCAGAATCACCTCAAAGCCATGCGGAAGTCATGTCATTCTCCATGGCCTCTCCGAATTCCTCCCATGCCCGAGATTTAGTCTCAGCGACCACCCGAGCCCCATGTCGCTTGGACTGCCTGTATCCATCAGCTGCTTCCGGGGTCCCACAGGCCAAAAAGGCCCGATAGGACTCCTCCTTCAGCCTGACAGCATCCCTCACCGACGGTGTCCACCATCGGGTTCGAGGGTTGCCGCCGCGACAGGCACCGACAACCTTGCGGCCGCAGCTCCGGTAGGCCACCTCGACAATAGAGGCACGGAACATGGTCCACTCAGACTCAATGTCCCCCACCTCCCTCGGAACATGTTCGAAGTTCTCCCGGAGGTGGGAGTTAAACCTCCGTCTCACAGGAGACTCTGCCAGACGTTCCCAGCAAACCCTCACAATACGTTTGGGTCTGCCAGGTCTGACCAGCATCCTCCCCCACCATCAGAGCCAACTCACCACTAGGTAGTGATCAGTGGACAGCTCTGCTCCTCTCTTCACCCGAGTGTCCAAGACATGTGGCCGATGATCAGATGAGTTGATGACAAAGTCGATCATCGAACTGCGGCCTAGGGTGTCCTAGTGCCAAGAGCACATATGGACACCCTTATGCTTGAACAAGGTGTTCGTTATTGACAATCCATGACGAGCACAGAAGTCCAACAACAGAACACCACTCGGGTTCAGATCGGGGGGCCGAGCTAGAGTTTGATTAAATCGGACTAAACCGGGCTGGTGTGAATGCACCCTTAGTCCGCCTCTAAAAAGTCCACCTCCACTCCACTGATTATTCTAAATTAGAAGCACTTGTTTGAGGTCGGTAACTGCATAAAGACACCTGTCCACCCCACACAATCAGTAAGACTCCAACTACTAACATGGCTAAGACCAAAGAGCTGTCCAAAGACACCAGAGACTAAATTGTAGACCTCCACAAGGCTGGAAAGGGCTACGGGGCAATTGCCAAGCAGCTTGGTGAAAAAAAGATCAAGTGTTGGAGCAATTATTAGAAACTGGAAGAAGCGTCAATCTCCCTCGGACTGGGGCTCCATGCAAGATCTCACCTTGTGGCGTAAAAAAAAAAATTCTAGAATTGCGCAGCTCAAGGTGGCTGCATGTTGGAGCAGCTCTGTTACTTTCATTCTGAGATTTTGCTTTTGGAAACTTTAATTCCTGTTTTTCTGGATGTAAATCACATTTTTTTGGATGATTGTTTCCTCTGGTATCAGATGCTGTTCAGCTGGAAGGATTTTTACTGAAACTTTTTTTAGTTTTGGACATTTGTTATGATGCGTAACCATGGCAACAAGGCAGTTTTCTACAACCAACAGCAGCTGATTAACATCTCAAAAGCTCAAATAATATCTCAACTACAGTCCCAAATCTCAAATGAGTTGAAAAGGATGTTCTGTGGACACATTTTCATCTACCTGCCAGCTGTGCTCGAGTGCCTGATCTCTGAGATCCTGGAACTAGCAGGAAACACGGCTCATGACAGTGGAAGGACAGGATCGTCCCTCGGTACAAACAGCTGGCTGTCCGCAGTGACGAGGAACTCGGCAGACTGCTGGGAGGAGTGGCCATCACTCTGGGAGGAGTTCTGCCCGGCATTCGGGCGGTCCTACAGTCCGGGGGAACCGAGAGGCCAGCCGAGTCTGGGTGGACGGATCGGACGGCATCTGCAGCCAGCCAGATCCACTGTGGGATGGACCTTTACAAGAGATCCTTCCTGTCTACAGCCATCAGTATCTATAACATCTCTTAATGAAATGAGGATAACGAGTTACAACAACAAATAATTTCCCTCCGGGATTAATAAAGTATTTTTGAATTGAATTGTATCAATGATCCTAAGAAAGGTGAGGAATCAGCCCAGAACTACATGGGAGGAACTGGTCAATGACCTGAAGAGACCTGGCACCACTGTTTCCATGGTTATTGTGGGTAATACACTAAGACACCATAGTTTAAAATCATGCATGGCACGGAAGGTTCCCCTGCTTAAATCAGCACACGTCCAGGCCCGTCTTAAGTTTGCCCATGACCATGTGGATGATCCAGAGGAGTCATGGGAGAAAGTTCTGTGGGCAGATGAGACCAAAATAGAAATTTTTGGTCTTAATTCCACTCGCCGTGTTTGGAGGACGAAGAATGATGAGTACCATCCCAAAACACCATCCCTACTGTGAAGCATGGGGGTGGAAGCATCATGCTTTGAGGGCGTTTCTCTGCAAATTGGACAGGACGACTGCACTGTATTAAGGAGAGGATGACCAGGGCCATGTATTGAGAGATCTTGGGGAACAACCTCCTTCCTCCTCCTGCATCGGAAATGTGACTATGGTCAAAAACAGCCATATGTCCCACCGCGCTCTCTGAGGTCAGCAGACCAGATGCTTCTCTCAGTTCCAGAAACCCGTCGTAAGCTCAGAGGTGACAGGGCTTTCTCTGTTGCAGGTCCACGACTGTGGAATGAGTTGCCACTGAGTGTCCGGCAGGCTCCCACACTCTCAGTCTTTAAGTCTCGCTTGAAGACCCACTTCTATTCGCTTGCCTTTAACACGGTGTGATTTGTTTTGGTCCGGTCTGTTCTCTACTCTGTTGGCCATTTTAGTTAGCTTGTGCTGCTATTTGTACCTGTATTTCTATTTTATGTTTTCCTGTCTGCTGTGCATGTTTGGTTCTTTTGTACAGCACTTTGGTTGGCCTTGTTGCTGTTTTAAGTGCTATATAAATAAATTGGTATGGTATGGTATGGTAAAAACATTCGTGTTTACCCCAACCAGAAACCATGGATGACCAGCCAGGTTCGCACACTCCTCAGAGCCCGCGACGCTGCCTTCAGGTCAGGTGACAGAGCTCTGTACCGAGCTGCTCGAGCCAACCTGAATAAGGGAATAAAAACAGCAAAGGCTGACCATAAAAGGAATATAGAGTCCCATCTGTCCAGCAACAACTCAAGGGAGGTGTGGAAGGGCATAAAAAACATCACTAACTATAGAGGCTGTGAGGTGACAACAGGAGACCTGAGTGATCACTAGCAGAGGAGCTAAACTGCTTCTTTGCACGCTTTGACGCACCACAGCAGCACCCATCTGATCCTGCCCTGCTCCCACACCTTCACCAGAATTTTCAATCTCTCCCTGGCCCAGGCTGTCATCCCTCTCTGCTTAAAATCTGCAACCATCATCCCAGTCCCGAAAACGCCTACCATCACCAGCCTGAATGATTACCGACCGGTGGCTCTCACCCCGGTAATTATGAAGTGCTTCGAGAGACTGGTTCTCCAGCACATCATGGACTATCTCCCTCCGAACTTTGACCCCTACCAGTTTGCATATTGCACCAACAGGTCCACAGAGTATGCTATTGCAGTAGCTCTCCACACCGCGCTGAGCCACCTAGAACAACAGCACAGCTACGTTCGAATGCTCTTTGTGGATTACAGCTCGGCCTTTAACACAATCATTCCGGACATTCTTATAAATACATTGGACAATCTCGGCCTCCCCCCACTCACATGTGCCTGGATAAAAGACTTCCTAACCAATCGGCCCCAATCTGTAAGACTTGGTCCCCACCTCTCCTCCACTCATACGCTGAGCACTGGCTCCCCACAGGGCTGTGTGCTGAGCCCCCTGCTGTACTGTCTCTACACCCATGACTGCAGCCCGGCCCACAACAACAACCTCATCGTCAAGTTTGCTGATGACACCACAGTGGTCGGACTAATCTCAAGGGGAGATGAGACTTTTTACAGACAGGAGGTCCTGGAGCTAGCAATCTGGTGCTCAGAGAAAAATCTGGCTCTGAATATCAAAAAAACCAAGGAGGTAATTATTGATTTCAGGAAGCACAGCACCAACCTAGCCCCCCTTTACATCAACGGCGAGTGCGTGGAGAGGGTTCACACTTTCAGATTTCTTGGTGTCCATATCTCTGCTGACCTAAACTGGAAAGAGAACACCACAGCGGTCATCAAGAAGGCTCAGCAGAGACTACACTTCTTAAGAGTCCTTAAGAAGCACAACTTAAACACAAAACTGCTGCTGACCTTCTACCGCTCGTCCATCGAGAGCCTGCTGACATACTGTATCTCAGTATGGTACGGCAGCTGCACCCTGGCTGACAGGGAGAGGCTTCAGAGAGTAGTCAAGACAGCACAAAAGATAATTGGCTGCCCTTTCCCCTCCCTGATGGACATTTACACATCACGCTGCCTCAACAGAGCAGAAAGCATAATCAAGGACTGTTCACACCCGGGTTTTGAACTGTTTGACTTGTTACCTTCAGGGAAACGCTACAGGTGCATCAGAACAAGAACAAACAGATTCAAGAACAGTTTTTTCCTGAAAGCCATCACCACACTGAACTCACACATGCACTGATTTAATCATCTAACCTCCCAAACACTTGGACTTCTAATGTGCAATACTACTGACATTTCATACCCTCAGTCACCTTAACTACCTCACTAATATCCATAATGTGCAATACAATTGTGTAATACTTGTATTTTTTATTTATTTCATTATTATATCTATATTGCGTTACATTTTTTATATTTTTAGTGTGTGTTTTCTTAAGGCGTGTTTTTGCACTGGAAAAAGGAGTGGCTCTTAATTTCATTGTACTGCGTATAATGACAATAAAGGCATTCTGATTCTGATTCCCTCAGAGCATTGAAGATGGGTCGTGGCTGGGTCTTCCAACATGACAATGACCTGAAGCACACAGCCAGGAGAACCAAAGAGTGGCTCCGTAAGAAGCATATCACGGTTCTGGAGTGGCCTAGCCAGTCTCCAGACCTAAACCCTATAGAAAATCTTTGGAGGGAGCTCAAACTCCGTGTTTCTCAGCGACAGTCCAGAAACCTGATCTAGAGAAGATCTGTGTGGCGGAATGGGCCAAAATCCTGCTGCAGTGTGCACGCCTGGTGAAAAACTACAGGAAACCTTTGACCTCTGTAACTGGAAACAAAGGCTACTGTACCAAATATTAACATTGATTTTCATAGGTGTTCAAATACTTATTTGCAACACTAACACACAAATAAATTATTAAAAAGTAATGCATTGTTATTTCCGGATTTATTTATTTTTTTTAGATTATGTCTCTCACAGTGAACATGCACCTAAGATGAAAATTTCAGATCCCTCCATGATTTCTAAATGGGAGAACTTGCTAAATCACAGTGTGTTCAAATACTTGTTTTCCTCACTGTACATGCATTACCTACTGTATTGGTTTTAAAAATGTTATATTTATATGTTTTGTTATTTGTATTCATTTTCATGATGGTGGGAGATTTTACTTATCCATATAACATTTTATTGAATCTTACAAATATTACTTATAAAGTATATGAACGTTAATCTTCTTACCTTGTCAAAAGTGTTCACTGCAAATCCACGAATATACCGAGTGCTGTCAGTCCTTAAGGTTGATGGCTGCCATCCATCCTGTCTTCGGTCCTCATCAAAAGGAATGTGATAAAACAACAAGTTTGGTTTCTTTCCTTGTCTGTTTGAGCAGCCCGCACAGCCCTATGACCATTTTATAGACAAATCCACAGAATAACAAGGATATTAAACAACCAACTGGTGAGTTTTGACTAGTTACACAGGACTGGAGGCGGTTTGTTTACGTCATCATGGCAGCGGGGATGTTTTCCAAAGAGAGTGACGTCACGTGCAAAGGGTCAATATCCTTTCTCGAACTTATCCATTATCCATTTTGCACATGTACAAACTATTTCAGACTGCTTTCGGCACCGATCTGTGTTTTTGCACCGTGTTGTTCCTGCTGCTGTGACAACCTAATGTCCTCACTGAAGATTAATTAACATTTTATTTTAACCAGGAAAATCCCACTTAGATCACAGATCTCTTTTACAAGGGAGGCCTGGGGGCAGCCTGACATGCACGTTTTTGATCTGTGGGAGGAAACAGGAGTACCCGGATAAAACCCACGTAAGCACGAAAGACCCCAGGTCCAACCGGGGATTGAACCCAGGACCTTCTTGCTGTGAGGCAACAGTGCTAAGCACTGAGCCGTCGCGCTGCCAATAATAAAGTTGTCTGTCTGTCTGTCTGTCTGTCTATCTATCTATCTATCTATCTAATCTCTGTCGCCAGCTCGGATTCTCTTCCCATCCTTGTTCACCTCGTTGGTGTTCTGGGTGTTAAAACCACCCTCCGTCAGTGAGTTAGCTTAGCAGGCTAACGGTGAGGTTACCTGACGCTTTCAGAGAGCGGACACTGATGTATTTCCTCAGTTTCTTGATGGTTCTGGTCCGGACGGTCTTCTCGTTGGAAGCTAGTCTCTGTGCCAGAAAAGCCTCTGGTTCCAGAACAGACGCCATGCTCGCTGGGTTTCACGTGGACACGAACTTCTCCCTCCGAAACTTTGTATTACGTTTACACGTGCGTCGCACGTTGATGACGTATATCTTCTTCTTGTGTTTTTTTTGTGTGGTCGTTAAAACTGTTGAGAGCATTTCCGCCACCCACTGGTACCATTTTATTTATAGAGCACTTAAAACAGCTACGAGGCCAACCAAAATGCTGTACAGACAGAACAATAGACAACACACGAAGCAATAGACAAAATGAAGTAAATAAAAAATATGGACATAAAAACTATGCAGATAATAAATATGATGACAAACCAGTGCGGAGCGTACAGGTTCAAAACACAGATCCTCTGGTGTTGAAAGCTACTGAATAGTATCCAACATTTTTCAGTCAGGTCATCTGGACAGTTTCTTTTTTTGTGCTGAAACGTTTCGCCTTCGATCCGGAAGGCTTCATCAGTCAAGGAAAACTGATTCTTCCCCCAACATCTTTCTTCAAAGTGGAACAAACCAGTTCTGCTTGTGATTAGATGGTCTCTTTGGTACGCCCCTCCTCCATTGCCGGCCCTCTTCCTTGTTGACAGTCTTGTCAAACTGGTTGAAAACAACAAAGTCCATGCTCAATATTCTACTGAATAGTAGTGAGTTTTTAAACGGGATTTGAAAACCGAGAGGGAGGGTGCCTGTCTGACAAGCAGAGGTAACTCGTTCCAAAGTCTTGGTCCTGCTACAGAGAAGTCCCTGTCACCTCTGCGCTTCAGACGAGTTCCTGGAACTGTGAGGAGCAACTGGTCTGCTGACCTCAGGGAACGTGGTGGGACATACGATAGTAGCAGATAGAGAGATGGGGGGTGAAACTGTTCAGGGGTGTCAAATTCAAATACAATGTGGGCCCAAATTCATTCAATCAACCTTTATTTCTACAGGTAAATACCATTGAGCCTCAAGGACTCATTTACAAGAGAGACCTGATTTCAACAAAGAATCATGACAACAATGGACAACAGCAACAACAATAAACAGTAAAAAGTCATAAAATTTTTATTTTTTTATTTTTTTTTAACAAATAGGATGGCCAAAAAAAAAAAAAAAAAAAGTAACAAAAAACAGCTAGAATCTAAGGCGAATGTAGAAAACTAAAAACAGGAACATGTCTGCATTGGACCCTGCCAGGAGTCCAACAGATTCTTAAAGCCACTTAGAGAGGTCAAGGTCGAGAGCTTCAGACCTTTTTGTAAGATATTCCAGGAAACAGGAGCGGAGTAGGAGAAGGTCCTTTTGCCTATTTCAGTTCGCACTGAGGGAACACTGCAGTTAATAATGTCCTGAGAGCGCACGCTGTAGCTGCACTCATGCAGGGAGGAGATGTATGAAGGCAGCAGACGAAGAAGTGATTTAAAGATGAAAATGTACCAGTGAGTGAGTCTGCGTGAAGTTAATCATGTCAAGTTAACCAGTGAATACTGGGTGCAGTGGTGGGTACAATAATCACAGTCAGTTATGAATCTTAGTGCACCATGATAGACAGCATCCAACATCTGCAGCATCCAACATCTGCAGCATCCAACATCTGCAGGGTTCTTGTAGGAGCGTTCATGTAAATAATATCACCGTGATCAATTGAGGGAAGGAAAGTCACAGATACAAGGTGTTTCCTAACATCCAGGGTTAGACAGGATCTGGTTCTGAAAAAGAAACCCAGTTTAACTTTCAGTTTCTTTACCAAGTTTTCCACATGGAGCTTAAAAGAGAGATGTGAGTCGACCAAGATACCCAAATATTGAATCAACAAACTCAATGGGGACACCATTTGAGGATGAGATCAGAGGAAGAACTGCTGGGACCAACTTCCTAATTGAAAAAAGTATCCCTTTGGTTTTGTCGGCATTTAGGACAAGTTTGAGGCGGAACAAATCTGTCTGGATGTTGCTGAATGTAGATTTCAAAAGCTAGAAAGCCTTAGCAACAGTTTTAGCTCGACAATAAACAACTGTGTCATCAGCATAGAAATGTATGGATGCATTAGGGATGTTTTTACCTACTTTATGTATCTAGATTGTAAAGAGGGTGGGTCCTAAGACTGAGCCTTGTGGTACACCATTGTTGACTGTTAAATAACTGGAGGAAGTACCATTATGTTGAACACATTGCCTCCGGTCTGAAAGATAGTTAGAGAACCAACCAATGGTGTGTTCTGAGAAACCAGTTTCTGAGAGTTTATGACACAAGATGTTCTGATCCACAGTGTCAGAATCTTTAGACAGGTCTAAGAAAAGTGCAGCACAATAATCCTTAGCATCCAGTGCTTCAACAACGTCATTAAGAACCTTCAGTGAAGCAGTCGTGCTCTGTTGTTTCCTGAAACCAGATTGATGGGGAGGTAAGATGTTAAATGAGTCCAGGTAATTTTTGATTTGAGAGTTTATCAGTTTTTCTAGAGCAGAGTTTAGAGATTGGCTGATAGTTGTTCAGTGAGGGGGGGGGGGGGTCACCTCCCTTCAGCAAAGGAAGAACAAAGGCTGTTTTCCAAGCTTTTCTCTGTTTTCTTGTTTTCCAAGAGTTTTGTCTTATGGAGAGACTGAAGATGTGGGTCACAGGGACTGTGATGATATGAGCAGCCAGCCTTAAGAAATAAGGTGGAATTTCATCTGGACCTGCAGATTTTTTAGGATCAAGACCTTTTAACAGTTTATTAACCTCACTAATGCCCCTTTTCCACTGTTACGGTGCGGATCAGGTCAGTTCGGGTCGGTTCAGATCGGCTCGTGTGTCATTGAGTTTCCATTTACACTTCTGGACCGGCTCTGTAGGCGGAGACTAGAATCCAACTCGTCTTACCACCTGGTGGCAGTAGTGCTCCCTTAAGCTACTTACTAGCCACCACTAAACGTATTAGAAGAAGAACACCCTGAAGACTTTGTCACACGATGTTGTGGAAGAGCTGTCATGCTCTAATGGAGTACCTCATGAGCTGTAACTTTTAAACCTGATTCATAACCCTACCTTACTGCCTTCCCTGCCTGCTTTAAATCCATGTGTTTTACATTTTAGTATAGATTTTTACATCCATCCATCCATTATCTTTACCCGCTTATTCCATTTTGGGTCAAGGGGGTCGCTGGTGCCCATGTCCAGCAATCACTGTGCGGGGGGCGGGGTACACCCTGGACGGGTCGCAAGTCCATCACAGGGACACAGAGACAAATGAGACAAACAACCATTCACTTTCTCACTCACACTTAGGGACAATTTAGAGTTACCAATCAGCCTAACATGCATGTTTTTGGTCTGTGTGAGGAAACTGGAGTACCCGGAGAAAACCCACGCATGCACGGAGAGAACATGCAAACTCCACCCAGAAGGACCCTGGACCGGGGTTTGAACCAAGGACCTGCTCGCTGAGAGGCAGCAGCTCTACCAGTTGCGCCACCGTGCTGCTAGATTTTTACAATAAAGATGTATTAAAAATATCTTCACTTTTATTATTTACAGATATGCACAAGGTTCATGTTAAAATTACAAAACATCACACTGTGCTGTAATCTTTGAAACTGCTTTTACAATAAGCTACAGACTTGAAAACAATTAGATTAAATTTTGTCATTAAATTTTAAAGATTTGTCTTTTATTAAATTTAAAAACAAATGTATTACTTATTAATCTAAAAAAGTTCAGTCTGGTCCTCTGGACATTCAATAAACAAAAACAAAAAACATTTGTTTATTTATTATAAAAATTATTGTTTTATTTGTTTTGTGAATGTCCAGAGGACCAGACTTAACTTTTTAGATTTTTCTACCTGGATTATTGAGCAGCATCAGGATATTACTTAATAAATAGTCAGTTGGTCTGTGAACACCTGGGGGTCCTCCTAGAAGAGTTGAAGAGGAGGCTGTTGATGTCTGTGCCTCCCTGGTAAAGTTGCTGCTCCCACGACCCGGAAGCAGAAGATGGATGGATGGATGGATGGTGAAGGAGGAGACCATCAAACAGCAGGAGTGGTCAGTTCAGGTGAACTCCTGCCTGTTTGCTTCAGATCAGCTGTTCAAATCTCTGCAAGTTCAAATAAAAGGTGCACCAGGACTTTCAGCTGAATCTCTCGGGCCACAGTTGTACGACCGATAACTGATAACTGTCTTTTCTGAATTTTTGACTTTTTGTCTCACTTCATCCTAGAACCAAAAAATTTATAACATAACAGCTGAGCAGATTCTAGATACAGATATTCTTTGTCATTCGCACCACATGTGGTGGATCAAAATTATGTTCACAGGGTCCCAGTTACATCCAACAATAAAATGTAAAAGAACAGTAATAAGATCTAAGATATGAACTAAGAAAAACATCAACTAAAAATATGCTAAGCACTAATAGCATAAAAACAATAAATACGCCAAACAGCAGCATGGACATGAGTCTGTGTGAACAGATGAGCACGATTGTACACAGCAACATGAAACAGATCAGCAGCAACATGAAACAGATCAGCAGCAACATGAAACAGATCATCAGTAACATGATGTGATTATCCTGGTTAGATATTCATAATGCTGCACAAACTCAAGTTCATGTTGCTGTTTGACGTATTGTTTTGATTGTTTACTCTTATTAGTGCTTAGTGTATTAGATGTTTTTTAGTTGATATTTTTCTTAATTCATATATTAGATCTTATTACTGTTTTTCTTTTACATTTTGTTGTCTGTAACTGGGACCCTGTGTACATAATTTCATCCCAATTCAGTATTTATACAACATTTTATTTTTTTTTACTTTAAAAATAAAGTAAAAAAATGCTTTAGCAAACTCACTGTCATCTAGAAAAGGCAGACATCACTGAGAGTCATGTTCATTGATTTCTCCAGTGCATTTAACACAATCCAGCCTGATTTGCTTTGTCAGAAACTCCAGAAGACTCAGGTCTCAACAATCACCTGGAACAAAGACTACCTGACGGACAGACCACAGTTTGTGAGACTGAAGGGTTGTGTGTCTAACCAGGTGGTCAGGAGCACCACAGGGGACTGTACTCTCACCATTCCTTTTCACTCTGTACACCTCAGATTTCCAGTACAAACCAGACTCCTGTCATCTGCAGAAATATTCTGATGACTCTGCAGTGGTCGGGTGTATCAGAGATGGACAAGAAGCTGAGTACAGGGAACTGGTGGACCGCTTTGTGGCATGGTGTGGAAACAATCATCTCATCTTGAATGTGAACAAAACAAAGGAGATGATTGTAGATTTCAGGAGAATCAGGAACAGGTCCAACCCTATTTCCATCATGGGAGAAGTGGAGGTGGTGGAGAAGTATAAATACCTTGGGGTTCACCTGGACAACAGACTGGACTGGAAATGCAACAGTGAAGCGTCTACAAGAAGGGACAGAGCAGACTGTACTTCTTGAGGAAGCTGAAGTCCTTCAGTGTTTGCAGCAAGATGCTGCATATCTTCTATAAGTCTGTTGTAGAGAGCACTATCTCTTCTGCCATCATCTGCTGGGGGAGCAGCACCAGAGCAAGTGACTTAAAAAAGATCAACAAGCTCAAAGAAGGCTGGCTCAGTTCTGGGGACTCCTCTAGAACCTTTGGAGATGATTGTACAAAGAGATTCTTCATAAAATGAAAAACATTATAGACAACTCGGCACCCTCTTCATCAGACTGTCATACAACAACAGAATGTCTTCAGTCAGAGGCTTCTTCAAATCCGTTGTATGACAGATCGCTACAAGAGACCCTTCCTGCCCACAGCCATCAGCATCTAGAACAACTCAATGAAACCAGGATGATGAGTTACAACATATAATTTTCCTCTGGGATTAATAAAGTAGTTTTGAATTGAATTAAAAGCAAGTTCTTATTGGCATGAATAAAGTGATGTGGAACATGTTGCATCTGTTCTTACCAAGCACAGAAGGCTGCAGCGTTGTGCTGCCTTGTGAGGTGCAGGTGGGCTGCAAGCCTGTGATGGAGCTCTGTCAGGTGTAGACTCAGCTGATGGAGCAGGGACAGAAGCCAGGAGGCTTGGAGGGTTTAATGTTGAGTTTAGAGACCAACCGTCACGCGCTGAAATACGTTCTGGATAAGATACATTGAGAAACGGGACCGGAGGACAGTTAGCGTTCAAGCAAATTAGCTTAGCATCGTAGCACCGATGTCCTATTATGGCGTCAGCCTCTTTTTTTAGTTAAAAACATGTTCAGAACCGATGGGATGAGTAACTTAAAATATGTTTAAAGTTAGAAAACACTCACCATCTTCTATTATTCAAGCAGAGCAGTGGCCGTGTCCAAACCACCCTCCAATCGCTCCATCTAGCTCGCTTTGACTTTTTTCGTCGGCCACCAAGCACAACAACACCTGCACTTCTGCATTTGACCACGGCTTTGACATGTTTTTGTATAGCTTCAAAATATTAAAAGATATGCTCTTGGAGTTATCGCTAATGGCAAGCGGTAGAGAAAAATGGCGGATCGGGTTGTTTGGAAAGACTCCACAGACTCCTCCCCCCGACCAATCAGTGACCGACAGTGTTTGACGTCACGGATCGCTTGGACCCTTTGAGAAGCCAGGCCAGAATTTAGGGAGGCGAGCCGGTACCAAGAACCATGGAAAAAACCTCAAACACGCGTCAAGCCAGAAATATCCGACCTGCACCGTGACAGTGGAAAAGGGGCATAACTGAGAATGGAGAAAAGGAGAAGGTGTGATTAGCTGAGGATTGACTTGTAGGAGGGATTTGATTTGTAGAAGTTTGGTTATTAAGTGAAGTGGCTGTGTAACGATTGCGGTGTACCCAGAATGAAAGACCAGAACTGAACAGACACCAGGACTCAGATAATAATTTAAAGTGTTTATTTACAGGTTGGTGAATAAATAAATCAACGAGGGAAACGGGAACACCTGGGGAGAGAGCAATAACTTAAAGGGCTGTGGTTGGATAAGAATATATTTTGTTGAATAATTCTTACGGTGTGTAGCAGGAAAACAGAATGTGAAGGTATTATATCAGATGGTGTCCAGTGGCACAAGGTGAAGCAACAAGTAGATTTAGGAAAGTGGTGGAAGGCATCCAGCAATTGTAGATAGGCAGGAGGAGTCACAGTTCACATGGAACTCAAGCAGGGCAGGTACAGCAAGATCCAAACTCTGAGGAAGCGCAGAGGAAAAAAACACAATATTAGTTTTTACTAATATCACTGAATAACTGGCCAGAACACAACTACCGTTGGTAGGCAATGTCCCAGCACCTGCAGAATGGTTCCTGAATCTTCTTATACTCCCCCTGGGTGTTGAGTTGATCATCTGCAGCTGGAGCCAATTAGGAGTGTAGAGGAGAGAGAAAGGCAGGGTGCAGGGTAGGATCCTTACAGGCTGATTTTCCATTAGTAACTGTGTCAAATAAAGAACCAGAAGCAACAAAATGTTTGTTGAAACAGTTCAGGATCTCGTGCTTATTTGACACAGGAACAGAGTTAACGAGAAGTTGTGATGGGAGGTCAGATGATTGGGGGGTGCCTGAGAGAGATTTGATGGTTTTCCAGAATCTGTTAGGGTCATTTAGATTTTTGGAGGTCTGAGATAAGAAATAGTTGCGTTTTGCTGCTTTGACAACAGTTGTACATTTATTCCTCATCTGTCGAAAACTCAACCAATCAGTGTCTGAGCCAGATTTTCTCGCTGTGGCCCAAAGATGATCTCTCCTGTGCAGGAGGTCAGCTAGCTCTGGAGTAAACCAGGGGCTGTCTCGTCCTTTTATTCTGAACTGATGAAAAGGAGCATGTTTATTCACAAAATAAATGAAACTATTATAAAAATAGTTCCAAGCGGAGTTCACGTCATCAGTTAACAGAATACGATGCCAGTCAAAGTGAGACAGATCCCAGAGGAATGACTGTTCACAAAAACATTTCAGATCCCTTTTTTTGATTAATCTGGGCTTAGAAGATGGAAGTTTAATATCTCTCAGAGCCACTGTCACACAATGATCACTCAAAATGTTAGCGAATACATCGGTACCAGGGAATTTGTGAGGCATATTTGTTAGAAATAGGTCTAAGATGGAGGAATTTTCAGGACCGTTTTTGTTTAGTCTAGTTGGAAAGTTGATCAGTTGGGTAAGATTGAGAGACAGGCAACATTTCTTGAATTTATCACAGAGGGGGTTGACTTATCCCAGTCAATGTTGAAATCTCCTGCCAAAAAGATCTATTTGAATTTTAAATTACCAAGAAATTCCAACAGGGAGGACAGAGCCTCAGGTGTTGCTGAAGGTGGACGGTAACAACCCACTACAGATAAAATCTGGCCTCCATTCAAAGTGATGTTTACAACTAAGGCATCAATGAGTGAGTTTGGATGGAGGCCCGCAGCAACTCTGATGCAAACTCCACTTTTCTCGAGCACCACGCAGCCCTGCTTCTTCACGCTGCTCCTTCACGCTGCTCCTTCACGCTGCTCCTTCACGCTGCTCCTTCACGCTGCTCCTCCACTTCTCTGCACGTCACCCCTGCACCCGACAGCACAAGAGGCACTCCCAGTGAAAAACGAGTGACCAGAGAGGCTAAAGTCGTCACTGGTCCGGTCCGGTTCTGCTCCAGTCCAGCTCCGGCGCTCCACAGCTCGAGAGATGAAGAGGCTGAATATATCCCTGGCCCGGTACTGCTCCGGTTCTGCTCCGGTCCGGTTCTGGTGGCGCTTCAAAGCATCGGCGCATCTCCTCCAGGCGAACACAGCAATTCCACGGAGGTGGACAGTCCTTCGTTAAAAGTAACGGGCTGCTCACTGAAGCTGAGACCGGATCTGTTAAAGATGAAGTCCCCCACAGCCAACTCGGTTCGATTCTGGTCCAGTTCGGGGGACACAGGTCACTTCCCCCACACCTATGAAGACACCACGAGGGCCAGTCCAGCAGAAAACCAGCGAAATACCAACCGGCGATTCTTGTCGGAACCAGGTAGAACCACAAAGGTCCAGATGAGAAGTTTGTTGAGAAGTTTTTTTTTTGTTGTGGTCCAGAGAGAGAGAGGAAAAACCACCGGACCTTCATGCAACGACTCCCCAGCTCGGGGGGGTCACCTGGCCAGCAGGGTGCGCTCAGAGTGACCGGTGGGGTGGGAGCGTCCGGTCCTGGACCGTTTGGTCCTGGACATTTTTGGACAGTCCCATCCAGCTCTCTGAGTCACTGAACACCGAATTCGGTTGGAAGGGGGACCAACTTTAGTCCGGATCGAAAAACGAGTCAGTTTTAATGATAAAAGACTGCAGAGAAGCCGGAGGGAGCTGCCGTCCATCAGCTCACCGTAAATAACAATAAATAAATAAATATCAAATTTATAAAAAAGCACAAGTCAAGGGCCGAACTAGTCCAATGTTTATTGATAACTTTCTGATGTGACTGCATTGTACATACTGAACCTGGAACTAACAAGTTATTGCCTCTAAAACAGCATCATTCATTAAATAAATTAAAAATAAAGAAAATCAGTTGCTTTCATTTCTTATGGCGCTATCTGCAACTTATCCAGAGTAAATTCAAGTGAAAACATTTTTTCTACAGGCTAACAACAGCCCAAAATAATTTTATTTAAAGAAAACTCAAACATTCTGTCCAAGAGAAAAAAAAATGCAAAATTGAAACTGCATTAAAAACAAAAAATCTGTTAAAGCTCAATTTGCTGCTCTGTGATGCCCACTAGTCTGAGCCAGAAACTTCTTTATTGATAACTTATTGAATGACCTCATTGCACTTACTGAACCTGGAACTAACAAGGTCTATAAAACAACATTATTCATTAAATTAAAAATAAAATGAAATAAAAACATGTTCTTTCATTTATTGTGGCTCTATCTGCAACTTTGCCTGTAGAAAAAAATTGTTTTCATTTGAATTTACACTAGAAAACAGCACAAAAATATATTTTTCAAGAAAACTCAAATGTCCTTTCCAAGAGGGGAAAAAATGCTAAATTGAAACTGAAATAAAAAGTAAAAATGTGTTAAAGCTCAAGCTGAATACAGCACCTCAGACTGAGGAAGTCTCTCGGATGAGAGACGAAACGTTTCTAGATTTTTTTGCTTTGTTTTGTTTTTTTGTTTTTTTTGAATGTCCAGAGGACCAGATTGAACTTTTTTGGGTGTTAAAGCTCAGTTTGCTGCTCTGTGAAGTCCACATGCTTTATGTGTCATTCTGGATACAAGTTCAATGTTTGGGCTCTGAGCTGTGGAAATCCTCAGGACTGAGTGAAGGTGATGATCAAAGGCGGCTCCTTCAGGATCTTTGATTTATCTTCATCTAAAAGAAGAGCTGCTCTCACAGGTATGTGCTGCCAAACACAATATGTTGGAGCAGCTGCGGCATTGTGTCGGGGAGGACACATGGAAACTCTGCAGCGCCCACAGACTCAGATTTTACTTTCAGCAGGTCATCACATCGGACCTCAATCAGTTCCATTTGGAGATTTGATGGTGAGCATTCCACGTCAGCTGCAGATGATTACTGAGCAGTTCAAATCTGCTTGTATGGATTTCAGAATCAGCAAATCGCCGTGTCAAGTCAGCCCCAAGGATGCTGTTTTTCAGCAAACTGTGCACAAAGTGTGCACTTGGGAAAATGGCGGCAGTGTAGCTTATGTGCATGATCAGCAGCAGTGTAGCTGATGTACACAATCAGCAGCAGTGTAGCTGATGTGCACGATCAGCAGCAGTGTTTTGCCTCAGTCTCGCATTTAAAAATGCTGGCCTTTTTCTGGGCACATGTGGCACAAATTATTAGCATGCAGGTTTTGATCAGTTCTCCCTGGGTAAATGGCTGCGCTGACTTCTCAACCTCTGCTGCCCCAAGAACCCTGGTCTCAACAGCAGCCTCACTTTGTCATGTGACTTTTATAAACTCCGCTTGCTGTGACACCAGACTTCTCCTGAGCTCATCTGCCTTCTTTGTGTCATGTCTAGATGTTTGTACTGGTTGTGGTGCTTCGTTTCAAAGTGTCTTCTTATGTTGAATTCTTTCATTACGGCCGCACTGTCTCTGCACAGAAGACACACAGCTTTGCCTTTTACTTCTGCAATTATCTGCCTCCCACATGTCTTCAAAACTTCTGTTTTCAAAGTCCACCTTCCGTTCAGCCATTTGTTCAGGAAGTAGAGCTGATGAGTCCAAGCTGCTGATATGAGGTGCGGACTGACGGACTCACTCCCACTCGCGGGCTGTGTTTGACGTTGAGATGCATTGGCAGTGCATTGTGGGACTTGTAGTTTTAAGGTAGTGTGTGCAATATACTGATGGGGTTGAACGACTGCATAATTTTTAAACTCGATATTAACATAATAAAACTCGAGTAGAACTCGAGTAATAATAATAATAATAATAATAACTTTTATTTATAATGCACTTTACATTCACAGTGAATCTCAAAGTGCTACAAAGAGTGAACATCAGATAGCAGCAGGATAAAAGCAAACATAAAAGCAACCAAGAGCAAAACAACTAGGAGGATAACGCTTCAGAATGAACACATCAAAAAAACTTAAAATGCACAAAATGCAGATCAAATACTCAAATAAGAACTATGGGTGAATAAAAAAACAAAAAAACAAAACAAAAACAAAAGTACAGTGCAATCAATTAAAAAACTGGTTAAAAAGAAAGGTTTTAAGACCCTTTTTAAAACATGTCACGGTCTGTGGATCCTGGCGTTCCACAGCCGAGGGGCAGCGCAGGAGAAAGCCCGGTCTCCTGTTGTGCAGGATCGAGACCTGGGAGTGAGAAGAAGATGTGTGTTGGAAGAGCGGAGAGCGCGTGAAGGACAATGAGGGGTGAGAAGTTCTTTTAAATAAGATGGTGCATTATCGTACAAGCATTGGAAGGTGAGCAGATAAATTTTATAAGTGATCCGGGCAGAAACAGGAAGCCAGTGAAGTGAACGGAGTACAGGGGTGATGTGCTCATGCTTACGCACTCTCATCAGGACCCTGGCAGTGCTGTTCTGGACATACTGTAGTTTCTGTATGTTCTTGCCAGGAATCCCAATGAGGAGTGCATTGTAGTAGTCTAGTCTGGAAGAGACAAAGGCATGGACGAGCTTTTCTGCATCGGTGAGGGACAGTGAAGACTGAAGCTTTGCAATATTTCGAAGATGAAAAAAACAAGTTTTACATATATGCTTTATATGGCTTTCAAAGGTGAGTTGTGAATCAAAAATAACACCAAGATTGGTAACTGTATTGGAAAGAGAAATGTTCTGGCCAGAGAAAGAGATACTGAGGATTTTTTGTTGTTGAATTTGGTGTGAAGTACCAATTTGAATTGCTTCCATTTTTGAACTGTTAAGTACTTGATGACATCATAGGATCTAAAGATACAAAATAAATAAATAAATAAAACCGCAAAACAGGTAATTATTTACAAAAAAAAAGACCAACAAAAAATTGGGAGCACATATTATGCTCCTACCATTTATCATACAGCAAATAAGTCACAGGAAAAACTAGTAAGAGTAGCACTTGCTGCAGCCCCAAGATGGCCGCTGATTACCCACAACCACCCCGGGGTCAACCACCCCGCACCACCGCCAGCTGTGGTGCACATTAAATTTAGTTTTAGAGAAAGTTTAGGAAAAAGTAAGACTGGACCTGCAAACTGACTAATTAATTTTTCTCTAAAATTTAAGCTTTGTCCAGTTGATTTAAATGCCTGTATATAAATTGTTGTTTGTTTGTCTGACATGCGAAGGATCCGACGTGGCTGAAGGTTTAAAGCCCCATGTAAAAATTGTGATGACATTTTTGCTGACGTTAAAATCTTTACAAGAAGCGTGCTCAGTCCGAAAGATGTTCCGGGTGTAATTGCCAGTCGCTATTTACTAGAAACGCGTTAAAACTTGACTGTCAGAAAAGCGTCAAGAGGTGTGGTCATGTGACAGTTCGAAGAAAACTCTACTGGGTTTTTGGGTGCCTGTAGGGAGTTTTTTGCTAACTCCTCGAAAGAAGTTGATGACCTCGGGTTTCTGTTTATTATAGCCTCCTTAGGTCTGTAGTTGAAAACAGACTGGTCAGCAATACATGCCTGAGCAACATTTTTTTTCTCTCGTGCTCGAGGCTGTGCTTCTGATATGGCAGAATCCTTAAAATAAACACCTATATTTGGATGATTCCTAGAAAGAATCTAGAAGAAGAACACCTGCAGATGACCATATGGCACTGTTATGGTTAAAGACAGGGATTGATAGCTTTTTAGAATAGGCAGTGATGGAAATGTGTTTTTATAAGTTAAGGGACAAGCAAGAACCTTAGTTAAGAAGGTATAGGGAAATATAACATAAGATTCAACTTGCTTGTTTGTTTGTTTGTCATTTTTATTCATTTCATATTTAAAACACAAAAACAATTTAGAAACCAAATGAGGAAAAAAACACGTCATAAAATGAAAGGTAGCAGAAGAAGAAAAAATCGTATCATATCTGCCCCTTGTTTAAAACAAAATCAATTCAAACAATCAATTCAAACAATAATCATCTATAAGTAATAAAACAAAATAAATAACTCATCACAATTTTACGTATTTATATGTATCTTTCCAAAATTTTAATCTTAATCGTTTTCTTAAATATAGGCAATGACCTTACTTTTTTTTACATCGTTTTCCAAACTATTCCACAGACCTATTCCCTGAATTGAAGCAGACCGCCCCTTTAAACTGGTTCTGTACTGTGGTTTAAACTTGTCTGCTGGCCTCCTTAGATAGAGAACTTTACTAATTGGCTTTTAGGTGTGTGAATGTTTCTGTAAAGTGCCCTGAGACAACTTTGTTGTTATTTGGCGCTATATAAATAAATTGAATTGAATTGAATAAATGCCATGTATATTTGTTGCATGAATGATGTTGGAGTGTGACTGAGTGTCTGTTGTATGAATGATAGTGTGTGTTTGTATAATTAATATAGGTTACTTTACAGATGTATAAGATTGAAAACTGATAACTTTAGCAGCCATCTAGTACAAGGTCACTTAATGACAGGAAATGTACACAGACTTATAAAACCAAAGGCGGAGGAAAAAAATCATCACATCAGGCATATAATTGGTAAGTGATCTTTTTATATTAACATAAATTTATTTAAATAACTTTTCAAGACCAACAGGTACAGTTCAAACTGGCAGCCCAGACAGAAAACAGAAATCTTCGCACTCAAGTTGATAAAAAAGGGGAATCCCTGCAGTGTTCTGGTCCTGATCTTACTTCTTCCAGTAGTATGTGCAAATTTTTGCATATCCAACTATGGGGGCATTGAGCTGAATTACATCTTGGACAAGGCAACCACCTTCCAGTTTGACCTGTGCAGTGTCATAGCGTGTGGCGAACACCAGGCCAGCTGGAGAGAGTATAATCTTTATTTGTGTGTGACGGCATTTAACCAAAAAAGATGTATGAATAAATTGCATGTGCTGGAGGCCTGGTGCCTGGCCTGGAGCTCAGTGATCGCCTATAATGGCCCATTTTGGACCCCAGACTACTCAGCCACATACGACATAAGCCACGGGACGGACTATCCCGTGTCTCCCTCCAAAGGGGGCAACTGATTGGCAAACTTAACTAGAGATGCTGTAGAGAGTCTGGCTGAGCAATTAGGACCTACCTCTCTGATGGCCATACAAAACCGCATGGCACTGGACATGGTATTAGCTGAAAAGGGGGAGCCTGTGCTATGATTGGAGAAAAATGTTCTACTTTCATCCCTAACAACACTGCCCTGGACGGATCGGTGACCAGAGCACTGGAGGGACTGAGAAGACTGAGTAAGACCATGCACGAACACTCAGGTAGTGAGAACCCCTTAGAAGAATGGTTTTCAAACGTATTTGGTAAATGGAAAACATTAGTAATCTTTCTGTTAGTGTCTGTGGCTACATTTTTAGGGATCATGGTGGTCTGTGGCTGTTGCTGTGTGCCCTGTTGTTGTTCACTGGCGGTCAGATTCATCACCTCTACAATCAAGAAAGGTGGCAGTGAGCGCCCTCCTGCTAACCAAATGTACAGCCAGGGACGAGACATGGAACTATCCTTACTGGCCATCACACCGCTACTGGAAGAGGCTGACTCCTCCCGCCAGCTTTAAAGTTGTCTGTTTTGCTAAAATGCTGTCTTGTGTGTTTACCAAGAAAGATGAGGGAAAGTTTATTTTCCTGTACAGGTGGGGTCTGGGTCAGAAATGACCACCGTCATAGAGGCGTGAGGTGATGTCCCGCTTTCCTCCTTAAAATGAACAGCTGCCTCAGGGGTTTTTCCAGGACATGCAGAGCTACACCTATTCAGGGATGGATAGTTAGGAGTAATGGTATCTTTCAGAGACCAAAAGGGGGAAAATGTAGACGCTCTTATCTGCTATGCTGTATTGCTCGATGTATCACAACTGTATCTTATCCTTTGTATCTGCTTGGCTTCTGGATCTGCTTGCCTTTTGGTATCAAAAAGTACAGATTGAACTAAGTCAGAGAATGTATTTGAGTTTTTGTGTACGGGACATAAACTAACAGAGAGCTGCTGGTGTGTGTCCCACCTGATGACAAGATCACCAGTAAACTGGAACGGCAGAAGAAAATAATAAAACAATTCCATAAAAGGACTTCCATGAAATGAAGACATCAGTTTGAACTAGTTTAGACAAAGAACTGTAAGAATGTTGTGACACGTTTCTGGGTGGAGCTTTTGTGTTTAAAAACAGAGGAACATGAAAGCTCCGGTCAGGCACGTCTTGGGTTTTTGTTGTAGCTCTGTTGGTTTGGGGTAAGAGCGTCTCCTTTCAGCTGAAAGCTTTAATAAATGTTGGTAATACTTTTTAACTTGAATCTCTCTGACTGATTATTGTGTCTTTTCTCCATGTATCTCTGAACCAATGAGAGGAACAGGTGAATAGGCTGAAAAGTCTGAGTTGTTGTGTTGATTTTCCTTGACAGTTTATATGTTTATAGATTTTTTTTATAGGTTTAGAGATTAATATTTTTTGCTTTTTGTTTGTGAAAGGAGGTCAGAGGAAGCTGGTTCTGGTTCGGTCGATTGGACCCGTCGTTACACCATATTCTGTGACCTGCAACAGTGCATGCAACACCGCCCCCTACAGTTACAAAATATGGTGTAACACCGGTTCGCAACGAGCTCCAAACAGTCAGGAAGTTTATGCATTTTCTGTTTCCTTATGGTAGTTGAACCAGAAGATTCATCTTTAGTGAAATATTTCCAGACTATTGATGCATTTCTATCTGTTTGTCAAGACTGGGTCTGTAACCCGCGCCTGGTGCGGATCACGTGACACGTGACGTGATGACATAACAGTGGCGTAATGACGTCACCACGAATACTCAACATGAAATTAAAAACCTCGATAGGTGTCCTAGGAATCGATGTGTAGATTATTCGAGTAGTCTGTTAAAGCCTTATATACTGGCAGGCCCGCTCTAATAGTAGTTTAACATTATCATGCAGGCCAAATATAATTAATTCATGGGCCGGATGTGGCCCGTGGGCCTTGAAATTGACACATGTGCCATAAAGCATGCTCACTATGCAGGCAAGCAGTCAGTGCAACAACAAGCCGCTGCTGCAGAGAGGCTGATAGTTAATTTACAGACTCAGCTAATTATTTTCACAGACCAACTGTGATTCAAGCGTCAACTACCAAGGAAAGTTTTTTTATGGTATTCAAATTAGCAAAGGCTAATTTGTTGTTCAAAATCTGGTCTTTCTCAGTAGGTGACTTTTTGAAAGACTATGAAAGAGACAGCAGGTCGTCTCTGTCTGGACAGCAAAGGCAAGTTTGAAAAAATACATTTATCATGCAGGGCAGTGACTTGCCATGTCAAACCGATTGGCAAGATATTGCCGGTGAATTGAACAAAAAGATGCAGTCTTTTACATCATGTTCACGAATACTGGATGAAAGTAATGACATAGCTCCAAATTTTTATCAGAGGGATTAACAACAGTTTTGCAATAACAACCATGGAATTCCTGAACAGGAAAAACAAAGGGAGAGGACTTATATATTATATATTAAATATATTATATATATTATATATTCTAGAATTGCGCCGCTCAAGGTGGCTGCATGTTGGAGCAGCTCTGTTACTTTCATTCTGAGATTTTGCTTTTGGAAACTTTAATTCCTGGTTTTCTGGATGTAAATCACATTTTTTGGATGATTGTTTCCTCTGGTATCAGATGCTGTGCAGCCGGAAGGATTTTTACTGAAACTTTTTTGGTTTTGGACATTTGTTATGATGCGTAACCATGGTAACAAGGCAGTTTTCTGCAACAGCAGCAGCTGATTAACATCTCAAAAGCTCAAATCATATCTCAACTATTGCCCCAACTCTCAAATGAGTTGAAAAGGATGTTCTGTGGACGCATTCTCATCTACCTGCCAGCTGTGCTCGAGTGCCTGATCACTGAGATCCTGGAACTAGCAGGAAACACGGCTCACGACAGCGGATAGACAGGATCGTCCCTCAGCACCTACAGTTGACTGTCCGCAGCTATGAGGAGCTCGGCAGACTGCTGGGAGGAGTGGCCATCGCTCTCGGAGGAGTTCTGCCCAGCATTCAAGTGGTCCTACAGTCCAGGGGAACCGAGAGGCCAGCCGAGTCTGGGTGGACGGATCGGACGGCATCTGCAGCCAGTTTCTTAGGATCCACTGTGGGATGGACCTTTACAAGAGATCCTTCCTCTCTGCAGCCATCAGTATCTATAACATCTCTTAATGAAATGAGGATAACGAGTTACAACAACAAAATAATTTCCCTTTGGGATTAATAAAGTATTATTGAATTGAATTGAATATAACACGGGGTTGCTGTCATTGAGAGAACAAAGCTACCTTGAAGTAAAGTTGCCAATGTCACCACAAATGGATCACCAGTTTGTATTTTTGTTGGATGTGACTGGGCCCCTGTGTACATAGTTTTGTTCCACCTCATGTACCGCATGTGATGGGAATGACAATAAAGAACCTTGAATCCTTGAATCTTGAACCACATTTAACTGGAGAAAATGTCTGGCTGCTGAAAAGAATCCAGGATAAAGTGACAGAGGAAAACCCTGACCAGGATTTTATGTCCTTCACTGTATCATTCACAAGTAATCTCTGTGTAAGTCTATATTGTGCTTTAATGATGTAAATCCAGTGGTAGAATGTAAACTTTATATGGGTAAGAGGACTTCAGCATAATCAGTTTATGTTCTTGGAAGAAACTATTGTGGATTAATAGGACTTACTTCATCACGCTTGTGAGACCTTAACCCACAATGGAAGAAGCTAAAGATGAATTTGTTAGAGAGAAACCCTTGAGTCTACTCCTCAGTCTATTCAAAAGAGGTTCAATGACTAGACTGTAAAGCTGACCTGAACTTGGACAGCCCTGCCTGATTCCTCTTTTTACTGGCACCGGAGAGCTCAAAATAATTACTCATTCTTGATCAAGACAAAGTGATCAGAGTATCCCCCAGTAGATTGACTGGGAAACTCCTGTAAATGAGACATTTTTTAGATAATTGAGTTTCTTCTGGTAAAATAAAGGAAATAATAAAATTATAGAATAAAAATAAAATTAAAAAGAAAATATTTCTGCATATTGATATTAATGAGCATAATTTCTCCATTTGCAATCCACATGTAGTCTATGGTCGGCAAACACAAGTACAGAGGATGTCACTTTATGTGCATGCTCATTGGAGGTTTGAGTTTGAGCTGAACAAAATTAGCCTAAGTCAAGAGGGTGTGACCTACCACCTGTCAACCTGTTTAGTTTGTAAAAATGAGCCCATTTAGAAGGATTCTGTGGGTTTATTGAACTTGTTTGGTACTGGTGCAGTTCTAGACTGCACTAAAATGTAAAAAAAACAGTTAAACATTGTTTGATAAGATTTAAATTTTATTCCAAATTTTCACTGTAAATAATAGGGAGGACTTAGCCCAGTCATGTTTGGCCTTCACTCAGTGACCCATGAACATTTTACTATGTATCTGCAGGGTTCAGAAAGCTGCAATGTGCAACTCTGATCACCAGGAGGTGCTGTGGCTCCAGCTGCAGACACTGAGGCTCTGTGCTCAGTGACCCTGTAAAAGTGGAATGTGAAGCTCTCATTCAGTTTAAACACCTTCTTTTGAGAACCACACATGCTCATAATTTCTCTGAATAGAATCGCCTAAAAAGCTATACATTTGTTCTCCTGACTGATTTAATTCAAGCAAAAACAAAACAGCGTGATAAAACTTATTTCCTTTCTTCCTTGCATCCTTCTCATCCTTTTATCCTTGCCCTTGAACCATGGTAAAATGTCATGTCTTCTTTGAGCTACTACAAGCCAGCCCCAAGGAACCAGCTTGGTCCTACCGCTCCGGTCACTCCATCTTCCATCTTGGATGGAGCCAGCCAGCTGAAATGTGGAGAAAGTCCACAGACACCCTCTCAGACACACTAGGGCGATGGTGCTGTCTTTCAGGATGAAACGTGGTCCTGAAAGGGAATCACCACTTCTTGGGACGGCCGACCCTGGCCTCTTTCCATCTTGTATCCATCGTGGGTAATGAGACCTTCAACTCTCACAACCCACATGTCCTCTTCTCTACCCTAAACTCTGTTATCCACCACCTTTAAACATGCTGCTGTCCAGCCTCTCCTGAAAAAAACAAACCTTGACCCCTCAGTCGTGTCCAACTTCTGGCCTGTCTCCAAACTCCAATTTGTTTCTAAAGTTCTAGAGAAAATAGTCGAGTTCCAGTTGAAGTGCTTCCTGGAGGATCATGCCATCTTAGAGCTTTTCCAATCTGGCTTTAAACCTCTCCACAGCACTGAAACTGCCCTGCTGAAGGTCTTTAATGACATCTTCAGATCCACAGATACCGGTGATTCTGTGCTGCTTGTCCTGTTGGACCTTTCAGCCGCCTTTGATACCATCGAGCATGAGATCCTCATTGCTAGGCTGGAGCAGTGGGTGGGTGTCACAGGATCAGCCCTCAATTGGTTCAGATCTTACCTCACTGACAGATCCTTTTGCGTCTCCATCAAGGATTTTATTTCCGCAGAGGCAGAGCTTAAATGAGGGGTTCTGCAGGGGTCCATCCTGGGTCCCCTCCTATTCTCTTTATACCTGCTGCCGCTTGGTGCTATTTTCCGGAAACACAACATGCCCTTCCACTTGTATGCCGATGACTGTCAAATTTACTTCCCCCTAAGACACAATGGCACATGCTCTATTCAACCGCTGCTCAACTGCCTGGCTGACATCAGGGACTGGATGGCTTTAAATTTCTTGAGTTTCAATGAAAAGAAGTCTGAAGTCATGTTGTTCCCTCCCAACGACATGATCACAAACCACTGTATCGACCTCTCCGCTCTAACCCTGTCAGAAAAACAAAGAGTCACTAATCTGGGCGTGATAATGGACCCTTCCCTGAAGCTTAACAAACATGTAAACATGATTGTTAAATCATGCTTCTTCCAACTGAGGCGGCTGTCTAAACTGAAGCCCATATTGTCCAAAAAGAACCTGGAGACAGTAATACATGCATTCATTACATCTAGGCTTGATTACTGCAATTCACTCCTGTTTGGTATCAGTCAGACCTCCATTGCACGACTACAACTAGTCCAGAATGCAGCAGCCCGATTTTTAACCAGTACAGGCAAAAGAGAGCACATTACATCAGTTTTGGCCTCACTGCACTGGTTACCAGTTCACTTTCGAATCCAGTTCAAAATACTCATGTATGTCTACAAATCATTGAACTGTTTCGCCCCCCCCCCCACACCATCTCTCTGATCTGCTACAACCGTATGTCCCACCACGCTCCCTGAGGTCAGCGGACCAGTTGCTCCTCACAGTTCCAGGAACTCGTCTTAAGCGCAGAGGTGACAGGGCCTTCTCTGTAGCAGGACCAAGACTCTGGAACGAGTTACCTCTGCTTGTCAGACTGGCCCCCTCCCTCTCGGTTTTCAAGTCCCGCTTAAAAACTCACTACTATTCAGTATCTTTCAACACCAGATGATCTGTGTTTGATCCTGTATGCTCCACACTGGTTTGTCGTCATTATCTGCATCGTTTTTATGTCTATATTCTGATTTACCTCATTTTGTATTTTGCTTTGTGTGTTACCTGTTGTTTTGTCTGTACAGCACTTTGGCTGGCCTTGCAGCTGTTTTAAGTGCTTTATGAATAAAGGGGTATGGTATGGTAATGTAGAACGTCAAGCTATAAATTTAAAAATGATATAACTTTCACTATGAAAGACCGAAAAGCACCAAACTTGGCATGACTCATCCCTGTTGGATGTCCGACAATCCACTGTGGTCATATTTTGACGTCATCAAAGCTCCGTCCCCTCGGAACAGGAAGTCTCTTTTTTACTTGAAATGCTCCCTCTTCGACACCATTGACCTAATCATGATGATCCTTTGTTAGAAGACAGATAAGATGGTCTGACTTGATTTAAAGTGCAAACCGTTTTTGCTGGAGGATGTGGGCGTGGCGGCGTGGCGAATCAAGAAGTGACGCCTATGCAATACGTTTGGCTCTAAATTGCACAGATTTTAGCCGAGGTGTGCCCAAATCACTATGATCAATCATTATCCACATATTGAACAGGTATCCATGATAAGTGGCCAATAGCCTTCACAGCACCACCTACATTCTTATTACAGTATATCTCAGTGATACAACATCCGATCTGAACCAGATTTTTGGTGTGTCATTAGTGAGCACTTATGGACACATTGGTATTGTTTTTTACCTTTTGACTATTCAATTCAGTTCAATTTATTTATATAGCGCCAAGTCACAACAAAGTTGTCTCAGGGCACTTTACAGGAACAATCACATACATAAAAGCCAATTAGTAAATTTCTCTATCTAAGGAATCCAGCAGACAAGTAGAATCTTGGCTTCGTTGCAGTCTCCCATCCTGAGCATGCACAGTGGCAACAGTGGAAAGAAAAACTCCCTTTTAAAAGGAAGAAACCTCCAGCAGAACCAGGCTCAGGACAAGCGGCCATCTGCTTTGACCGGCTGGTTGCGAGGACAGGAAGGAGAGACAGACGAACACAGAATGATAGGTCCAGGTATAGGTCCAGGTGTATCTGAAAGACAAAAAAAACATGTTAAGGATAGAAAAAATAATTACAAATACAAAACAGGTTGAGCAGAGTAAGAAAAGACAGAGTAGAGTGAAAATTGTGGTCAGTTTGCCCTCCAGCAGTCTAAACCTATAGCAGCATAACAAAGGGACAGCTCAGGAAACCCAAGCCGACACTAACTATAGGATTTAGCAAAAAAGAAAGTCTTAAGCCTAGTTTTAAAACTGGATAATGTGTCAGCCTCACGGACAGAGATTGGAAGTTGGTTCCACAAGAGAGGAGCCTGAGAACTGAAAGCTCTGCCTCCCATTCTGTTTTTGTAAATTCTAGGAACCACAAGTAAACCTGCAGTCTGAGAGCGAAGTGCTCTGTTAGGAAAATATGGAACAATAAGATCTGTAATATAAGATGGAGCTAGGTTGTTGAGAGCTTTGTAGGTTGGAATTAAGATTTTGAATTTTATTCTGGACTTGACAGGGAGCCAATGGAGAGAAACTAAACTGGAGAAATGTGATCTCTCCTACTAACTCCGGTTAAGACTCTGGCAGCAGCATTTTAGATCAACTGAAGACGTTTTAAAGAAGTATTTGGACATCCAGATAATAAACCATTGCAATAGTCCAGTCTAGATGTGACAAATGCATGGGCCAGTTTTTCTGCATCATCTTTAGATCAGATGTTTCTAATGTTAGTGATATTACGCAGGTGGAAGAAGGCAGTTCTATTAATGTTTTTATTGTGGGAGATAAAAGACATGTCCTGATCAAATATAACACCAAGATTTTTAACATTAGAGCTGGAGGACAGATTAATGCCATCTAAGGAGGGAGAAAGACTCAAAAATGAATTCCTAAGGTGCTCAGGTCCAAAAACCAAAACCTCAGTTTTGTCTGTGTTCAACAGGAGAAAATTAAGGGTCATCCAGGTTTTTATGTCTTTAAGACATGCTTGTAGTCTACGTAGCTGATTGGATTCATTGGGTTTAATGGACAAATATAATTGTGTGTCATCAGCATAACAATGGAAATTTATCCCATGCTGTTTAATAACGTTACCTAATGGAAGCATATATAAAGTAATATAAAGTAAAGAGTATTGGCCCAAGCAATGAGCCCTGAGGAACTCCATGACTAACTTTGGTGTATGAAAAAGATTTATTATTTACATTTACAAACTGGAATCTATCAGATAGATATGATTTAAACCATTTTAGAGCCGTTCCTGTAATCCCAACATCATATTCAAGCCTCTGTAGTAAAATATTGTGATCAACTGTATCAAATGCAGCACTGAGGTCTAACAGGACCAGTAGAGACACAAGTCCATTGTCTGAGGCCATAAGAATATCATTAGTTACTTTTATTAGTGCGTTTTCTGTGCTATGATAAGCTCTAAACCCTGACTGAAACTCTTCAAACAGATTATCCTGATGCTATCCTGAATAGTACACAGCCATCAGGTGCTAATGATCCATTGTTAGGCTGATGGTCCTTCTTGAGCATGTGATCAGCTGGTTTTGGTTGTCAGCAGCAAACTGGTTGATCCACTCTGAGGAGGTGCTATTTAAGAGACTGAGCTGAAAACAGCACCTCAGACTGAAGAAGTCTCTCGGACGAGAGACGAAACGTTTCTACATTTTTTGTTGTTTTGCTTTGTTTTGGGTTTTTTTGAATGTCCAGAGGACCAGATTTAACTTTTTTAGACTTCAAACAGATTATTTCTTTGTAGATGTTCACGCAACTGACCTGCAACTATTTTCTCTAGAATTTTTGAGATGAAAGTTAGATTAGATATAGGTCTATAGTTAGCCAGAATTTCTGAATCAAGATCAGACTTCTTAAGTAAAGGTTTAATTACAGCAACCTTAAAGCTCTGTGGTACATAACCATTCATTAAAGACAAATTAAGTAGATCCAAAATGTGGACATTAATTAGTGGAAATAGCTCTTTAAACAGTCTGGTTGGGATGGGATCTAGCAGGCATGTGGATGGTTTGGATGAGGTTATTTTTGACAATTCAGACAAAAACTGTCCAAACATAAATCAGGTTCTAGTGAAATTTTCAAAGTTGTCTCATTTGACAGGGGACTAGAGATAGTAGAAGGAAGGATGGTTTGAATTTTCTCTCTAATTGAAATAATTTTATTTATAAAGAATCTCATGAAGTCATCACTACTTATAGTTGTAGGGATACATGGTTCAACAGAAATGGAACTTTTAATTAGTCTAGCAATAGTACTAAACAGAAACCTAGGGTTATTTCTATTCTCCTCTATTAAAGATGAGTAATATAAAGTTCTAGCTTTATGGAGAGTTTTTTTATATGTTAGCAGACTATCTTTCCAAGTTAAATAAAATTCTTCAACATTAGTAGAGCGCCATTTTCTCTCCTGGTTTCTAGATGCTGCTTTAAAGTACGTAACTCAGAATTGAACCAAGGAGCCAGTTTCCTCTGATTGATTACTTTCTTTTTCAGTGGAGCAATTTTATCAAGTGAAGTTTGCATTGAAGTTGTAAGATGATCAACTAGATGATCTAAGTCTCTGTTTTCTGATGCATTACTCTGCAAGACAGGAAAACATTGATGGAAGAGATTGTTTCAATTTGGTTACAGCATTTTCTGATAAGCACCTGCTGAGATGAAATTTACTCTCAGTGACTGTGTAGTCATTTAATGTAAACTCAAAGGTTATTAAAAAATGGTCGGACAGAATAAGATTTTGAGGAACAATTACCAAGTCCTTAATCTCTATACCATAGGTCAGAACTAAATCAAGAGTGTGATGATAAGAATGAGTAGATGTGCGGACGTTTTGGGTAAAACCAAATGTGTCTATTAAATTATTAAAGGCTGTTCATTCAACCTTTATTTAGACAAGTAATCCCATTGAGCCTCGAGGACTCATTTACAAGAGAGACCTGATTTCAACAAAGAAAGATGACAACAATGGACAACAGCAACAACAATAAACAGTTATAAAAAGTCATACTGCAGTTTCCTTTTTTTTTAAATAGGATGGCTAAAAGAAAAAGGTAACAAAAAAACAGCTAGATTTTAAGGCGAATGTATGCTTAAATGCTATGCTTAAACTATCACTCTCAACATCCACATGAATATTGAAATCACCCATTATGATGATTTTATCAGTATTTAATAATAAGTCAGTTAATAATTCTGAGAATTCAGACAAAAACTGAGAGTAAGCTCCTGGTGGACGATATATAACAACTAGTAAAAGTGGCTTTTCTGATTTCCATTTTGGATGAGAAAGACTGAGGGACAGCGATTCAAAAGAATCATAACTAATAACTGATATGGCATTAATCAATAATCCTGAATGAAAAATAGAAGCTACTCCTCCACCTTGGCCAGTTATTCTAGGAACATGAAAATTTAAATAATTAACAGGAGTGGATTCATTTATACCAACAAAATCCTCCTGTTGTAGCCAAGTTTCTGTCAGACACAATAAATCAATATGATGATCAGTTATCAGATCATGAACTAACAGGGATTTAGAGGAAAGAGATCTGATGTTCAATAATCCACATTTAATGATTTGATGATTTTGCTCTGGTAAAGTAACTGTGTTTATTTTAATCAGATTTTTATGGTTTATATTTTTAGAGCTGATTTTTGGTTTATTTAATTTGAGCCGTGGGCGAGTTGACACTGTTTCAATGTGGGTGTGGGTGGGTAACAGAGGAGAAGCAGCAGAGAGGTGGAGGACTACAACTCTGCTTCCTGGACTGGACCCTGGGTTGTCAATAATTTGGGAGATAAACAAAATCAGCCATATTTCTAGAAAGAAGAGCGACTCTGTCCAAAGTGGGATGGATGCCATCTCTCCGCATCAGACCAGGTTTTCCCCAGAAAGAACTCCAGTTATCTATGTAGCCCACGTCGTTGTCAGAACACTAGAACACTCTAGAATGCCCCTACATCATTCTAACAGGTATATCTCAATGATACATCATCCGATCTGCACCAGATTTTTGTAGCGTAAATTGTGAGCATTGCCTGACACATTGGTACTGTTGTTCAATATTTGACTCAAGTACGCCCCCTAGATTATTTAAACTGTTATATCTCAGGGATATATCATCCGATCTGAACCAGATTTTTGGTGCGTCATTAGCGAGCACTTATGGACACATTGGTATTGTTTTTTAATTTTTGACTCAAGTGCCCCCCCCTACATTATTCTAACTGTTATATCTCAGTGAAATATCATCCAATATGTACAAGATTTATTGTGTGTGATCAATGAGCACTTATAGACACATTGGAATTGTTCTTTAACATTTGACTCAAGTGTGCCCCTACAATATTCAAACATTTATAGCTCAGTTTTACATTATCTGATTGGAACCAAATTTTTAATGCATAATTGGTGAGCACGTCTAGACACATTGATATTCTGGTTTAACATATGACTCAAGTGTGCCCCCCAGATTATTCAAACTGTGAAAGGGCCCGGGACAGGAGTGAGAGTGTTCGCAATGGTGACCGGGCAGAGTTGCTGGAGGTCCTGCGGTCGCCGTAAGGCCAGAGAGGTGCTCTGCTGCGAGGGCCTTCAATACTGCTTGCAGCTTTAATTATTATTATTATTATTATTATTATTATTATTATTATTATTATTAT
>NC_056510.1:290517-304878 GCF_014905685.2 Nematolebias whitei
ATTATTATTATTATTATTATTATTATTATTATTATTATTATTATTATTATCATTATTATTTTTATAAAAGATCAGCTTGTACAACCCAGTCCAGATTAGCAGCAGGTACAGTATAAAATCAGAAACAGTTCTTGAGGAAAATTATCATATCTGCTTCTCAGGCAGTTTGTGTGAGCGTTCTGGACAGACAGTGTCTCCTGCAGTGGAGAACACGTTTGCTGAGTGTGGAAGAAGCGTGAACACATAAATATGAGAATGCAAAATCTGACAGCAAAGGATAAGTTTTGTGTTGGTTCCACCACCAGCAGCAGGTCCTCAGACAGAACGGCTGGTGGAATGTCCTGGTACATATGCAGCCCTCTCTCCACTTGTTTCTTCATGGACATGGAGCTGTGACATCATGTTCTGTGCCTCTTCCTCAGCAAAAAGCTCCTCCAGTGGAGACTTTCTGGACAGATTGCAGGGAGGCGGTTCCTAAACAAACAACAGGTTCATCAGTATTATCCCTAAAAAGGGATTAGTAAAGGCATGATCATTATTAAGTTTGAGAATCTATATAATTTCAGCTATCATACATTTACATTCTCCTCCTCATCCTCCACTCCCTCATTCTCAGACCTTTCCTCAGACTGCATGGTGACCCCATCATCTCCACACTCTTCCTCTGTTGACCACAGAGAACATTACTAGCATTTCAGATTTTAAAAGCAGAAAAGGCCAGTTGTGAATGACATTTCACCTGCTCAATCAGCTTTCTCTGGATCTGCTCCCAGACACATCATCCATCTTCTGTTTAAGGTGCAGAGCAGCTCTTCTCCACCTTATAACAAGATGGGATTAACTTATTTGACAAGTGGTGGTGTGTACTTGGGTTGATGGTTTTCACCATGTCCCTGCAAACATATAAACAAACATGTAATGTCACTGCTACTGTACTGTTAGCTTAGGATGGACTATTAATTTGCTTAGCTTTTTTTCTCTCTCTGTACTCCGGTGAAGACCGACGTGTTTTCTCAGCGCTCTGTACCCCCCCCCTCCCCATGCTTCCCTTCTTGCATTCTTTCGTCCTGTGAACCCTCAAAGAGCCTCTTTTCTTCCTGCATACCTTCCTAATTTGAAGGATCAGCTGGTCTCTTAACAAAATTGATCAACATCTCATCATCAACAGCAATTCATGAATTCCGCCTGACCCAAAACTGTGGCCTTGACGGCGGACTTATCTCAACTCCTCCTGGCAGGTTTTGAAAAAAACAAAGTTGATTTGACTGTCTCCTTACCCCTCCCTTCCCCAAGGCCGTGGACATGTGACGGAACCTCAACCAAGTTGATGATGAATAACACCTCTTATCTGGACAATGGCTGAGAGGGGGGGCTCTGGACTATGCAACGACCTTCCCTTAAAATTCATTGTCTTCACCAGCCTATATGTACATGTATAACATCTATTTATGTTGCTTTGTTGTGGTAGTTTTTTTTTATGCTACAAATCGTGCCCTGTCTAGGACACGGCGTGAGAGATCTTTTTTTTAATATTGTCTCTCCTCATGTTTTCTTCCCTTTTCTCATCTAAGCAAAATATTATTCTGAATAAGAATAAGAGGGCCACACTTTCATAGTAGCAACTTCGTGCACTCCACCCATCTTTCGGACGACTGTACGTACATGTTCTTGTTGTATCTCGGTGCAATGATAAAGTTTATTCTGATACTTAGCTCAATTGTTGTTGCCTAACTAACCTAAATGTTGGTGATTCCACATCTGAAAAGGGATGCAACCTTTTCACAATATATGCTGTAACCATTCTGTGGCACTCTTCATTCAGTTGCACTGACGTATTTCCCTTGGAGAACTTCTTTGTGAATGAAGGAGCACATCGTGGAGCCAGGCTAACATTGTTAGCCATTTCAGGTTGTTTGTCTAAAAAAAATACAAGCTAATGTTAGCATGGTGTTTACATTTGAGTTGACCTACCCCTTTAAGTTGAGTATAACTTGTTGGGTACCTTAATGTTGGTTTGAGACATATCCTGATGCATGCTCAATAATCCAGGTAGAAAAATCCAAAAAAGTTCAATCTGGTCCTCTGGACATTCAAAAATGGTTATGAGACATAGTTTATAGTTTTATTTACCTGATGGAGCCGGAGAAGGAGGCAGTGAAAACAGTCTGGCAGAGCACGTCAAAGACGGGCCACTATTTTACTTCTACACCCTCCTTTGCGTGATATAAAATTAATGCAAGTGTTGCACTGAGCTGATTGGTCATTTTATTAAAGTTAAGCCACACTTTCGACCGCGACTGCTCACTCTCCATGTATGCGAACACTTCTGGTGGATTCTTCTTCATTGGTTTTTGGCGGGCGGTTTTTTCTTCGTTGATGTTTGGCGGGCGGCTTCTACTTCCAGTTGGCGGACTATGCATCGGAAATAGGAATCGAAAAAAATATTTAGAACGATTCTGGGAAAACCGGACTGTTAGTCCCGGTTCCAAATCATTCTTGATCTTCGATGCCCAACCCTACCAGAGTGGCCACAACTGTGAATTAGATTGACAAAGACCTTAACAAACCTCTACTGTAAGGTTGATAGGTCAATCTGCATATTTTATGTGTGTATCTTATCTCATATTTATAACCTGAACTCCACACTCACTGCTCTTTGAATTGAGAAAGCTTCTTGGATGAGAAACAAAACTTCTGTTACAAATAAAGTCCAGTTGTTTTTGTTTTGAACTTTTTTGAATTTACCATGGCTTGGATGACTGAGAATCTTCACCAGCATTCCGAGAAGTATTCCTTCAACCTCTCGACGACATCACTGGTTGAGGTCAACAACAATCCACTTTCACTGAATACAATGTTAGTAAAGCGCCGTTTTACCCTCCTCAGCTGCCCGATGGTTTGCCAGAATCTTCTTGGAGCCAATCGAGAGTTGTTATTCAGGGTCTCACCAATCTCATTCCACATCTGAGCTTTTGCCTCAGCAACAGCCAAGGCTGTGGACCACTCAGCCCTCTGGTACTCCTCAGCTGCCTCTGGAGTCCCAATAGCCAACAAGGATGATAGGACTCCTTCAGCTTGACAGCCTCCCTACACCAGGGTGTCCAGCATTGAGTTTGAGGATGGTCACAGCAAGAAGCATCCACAACCTTGAGGCCACAGCTCAAGGCAGCTACTTCAAAAACTGAGTCACGGAACATGGCCCACTCAGACTCTATGTTCCCCACCTCAGCTGGGATGCGGTTAATGCTCTCCCGGAGGTGTGAGTTGAAGATCTTTATGACGAGTTCTTCTGCCAGGCATTCCCAGCAAACTCTCACTACACGTTTGGGTCTATCGGGTCTGTCTGATATCTTCCCCCACCATCTGATCCCACTCACTAACAGGTGGTGACATATATACATACATACATACACACACACACATATACATACATACATACACACACACACATATGTGTGTGTGTATGTATATATGTATATATGTGTGGGTGATCATTGGCAGCTCAGCTCCTCTATTCACCCGAGTGTCCAAAACCAGTGGCTGCAAATCAGATGACATGACAACAAAGTCAATCATCGATATATGACCTAGGGCATCCTGGTGCCAAGTGCACTTATGGACACCCTTATGTTTGAACATGGTGTTAGTGATGGACAAACTATGACCAGCACAGAAGTCCAACAACAGAACACCGCTCAGGTTCAGATCAGAGAGGCCGTTCCTCCCAATCATGTCCTTCCAGGTCACACTGTCATTACACACGTGGGCATTGAAGTCCCCCAGCAGAATAAAGGAGTCCCCAGCTGGCGCACCTTCCAGTACCCCCTGCCAAGGACTCCAAGAAGGCTGGATACTCTGAACTGCCATTTGGTGCATAGGTACAGACAACAGTCAGAGCCTGTCCCCCAACCTGAAGGTGCAGGGAAACTACCCTCTAATTTTTTTTACTTATTAATTTATTCATTCATTTAAAAGAAACTAAATAAACAAAAAATATTCAAAAAGAAAAAAACATTGAATGAAAAGGGTGCAGAAAGAAGAAAAAAATCTTATATCTGCCCCTTATTTAAAAAAAATATAAAATAAGTACAAATAAACAACAACCTATGCTTGAACAATCTCCAAATTTAAAACAAACAAAAAAAAAAACCTCAGGCATCCTTCACCTGGCACCATACCTTCCCAACAACTTTACCTTAATCATATTTTTAAACATATAGCTTGTTTTAGAAATGTTTATGGTGATATCAAAGCAATTCCACATCCTATGCCCTGAATTACAATGCAGCTCCTTCAGACTAGTTCTAAATGGAGGTTTTACAAGCATTTCCATTCCCATAAAGTTATAATGACTCTTTTTTTTAAAACAAATTTTAATTGAATATTTGGGGGTAATATTCTACTCTTCTATTTAATATTCTCATCTATCGGAGAAAACTCCAACACACAGGCACCAAGTCAGGGGGCTAAGAGTATACCCACACCAGCTTGGCACCTCTCACCATGGACAAATCCAGCCACAGTCAGAGCACCAAGGTCCCCGCCTTCAGCCACTGCCCATGGAATCATGCACCCAACTCATATGCCCCCCCTGCAGGTGGTGGGCCCACAGGAAGGCAAACCCATGTTGCTCATTCGAGCTGAGCCCGACCAGGCCCCATGGGTAGAGACCCAGTCACCAGGCGCTCACAGACGAGCTCCTCCCCCAGGCCTGGCTCCAGGGTGGGGCCCTGGTAACCCACGTCCGGGCACGGGACATGGAGTTTTTTGCCATTTCATTTCCAAAATTTTTTGGAATTGCACTTTGTCTGGCCTGCCACCTAGAACCAATCTGCCTTGGGAGACCCTACCAGAGGCAATTAAAATTGCCCCAGACAGCATAACTCCTAGGATCATTCAGGTACACAAACTCCTCCACCAAAATAAGGTGGCGATTCACGGAAGAGTTTTTTTAGTCATGTGGTGGTACCAAGTGGTTCTCATTAAAATTATGTGATTTACAAGGCACACCGGTTCGTAGATCTTACAAAAATACTTGTGACATCTGAGACAGGCTTGCAAAATTAGAAAAGTTTATTTAGGTACATTTTTATAAATATTCTTTTTAAATACATTTTTTAAGATACTTTAACAAACCAAATACTTATTTTAAAAGTTGTAGTCCAGACCCAGGTGTGTGGCTAATTACCCATGCCACTGACTTGAGTGCTCAGGGACCGCACCCCAAACAATTCGTGGTGGAGAAGTCCAGTGAAGCAGCCACAGGCGTCTGAGGACAATAAAGTGCAACAATCTGGAGAACCCAAACAGCAGTAGTCCTTCATAGAGCCAGAACACTGGTAATCTTCCACAGGGACAACGGTAAACCTCAGTGGAGACAAAGCAGTGATCTTCCATAGAGACAAAGCAGTGATCTTCCATAGAGACAAAGTAGCAGTGGTCCCAACCTCAGCAATGGACCTGCTGACACACACACACATGCAGACATGCACAGGGGAAGAGGAAAGCAGCAAGCTTGACCTTCATCCCATGAAAGCCAGAACAGCCCGCATGACACGATCTGCTGCTCAGCCACAACCAAACCCCACATGGTTTGAGAGCCACGTAGTGGGAACAGGAAGAGGAAACCAAGTGCCAGAACAGGCATTGCTGCCTCCTTTTATACTCCGTCCACTTACCTAACAGGAAGTGACATTTCCCTAGCTGGGTACATTTCTATACTGCTACAGTCATTTCAAAAAAGTTCAAGACAAAAAGTTCAAGACAAAAGTTATTTTAGTACCATTTTCATTTATTTGTTCTTCTCAATTTGTGTGTTTTATATTTGTCTACTATTGTCTTTGTTGTCCACTGCTGTCATCACTCTTTGTTAAAATTAGGTCTCTTGTAAATAAGTCCCCAGGCTCAGTGGGATTAACCTGTATAAATAAAGGTTGAATGAATGAAAAAGATCTAAATTAAACAATTTGCTCATTCAATAATGAGCAAATTGTTTAATTTAATTTTTTTAATTTAATTTAACATCAATAATGAACAGACTCCTCTGATTGATACCAAATCCGTAGAATAGAGTTCAAACAAAATAAATGCTCAACAAAAAGTAATAACAAATCACCAGAAAATTGGAGAATGCAGTTCATTTCAGACCACTCATGTGAATAACCTTCTTCCTCCATCTCCTGCTTTTAACAAATTAAATTGAAAAATAAGTCAATGCATGTACCTGCTAAGCTGAAATCAACATTGTTGTTTCTAATTGTCAAGCGTTAAGAGACAATGAGCTTCCTTGTCAGAAAACAGAAAATTATCCAATCCTCCCAGGAGTTCTGCATCACAGGGCACTAATAGAAGCTGTGTTGATAATATTCAGACACGGGTGCAAACACCTCCAGTGAACGAGAAGGAACACATTCAGTTCAGAGATTTCTGGAGAGACAAAACCCCAGCCAGGACAAAATGTCTTCTGTGAAACACCAATAAACTGGCCCATTTTGTCTTCACTCTCTCTCTCTCTTGCCAGGTGTCTGATAACACATTCAATAAAAAGTTGGCAGCAAATTAATGGCTTCTGACATTATAAACAGAGCTCAATAGTGTTTGTTTAGCTTGTGAGTGTGAAAGAAATTCACTTCATTAAAGTTGGCAACAAACACAATTAATTTATGGACTGTCAATTTTTTAGGTTAATGGACATCATAAAAACAACAGCCATAAACAAACAGTACACATATGTCTTTGAGAATAGATATCAGGAAATGAAAATATACATTTATTGCAGAAAGCACTCTGAAATCTTTTTTTACAGTTCAAATTCAAAATGGGTAAGTTTTTCAGTTTACATGCAGTAATCCAAACAATTTTTTGTATACTACCACTACTACTACTACTACTACTACTATACTACTACTACTACAGTAGTAGTAGTAGGTGCAGCAAGACAGTGTATCTCTTGTGCTGGTCACAAGCCTGGGTAAATGGTGAGGGTTGTGTCAGGAAGTACATTCAATGTAAAACACTTGCCAAAACTATAATGTGAGTTCATCAAAGTGATACCAGACCGGATCGGTTGAGGCCCGCATTAACAACAACCGCCACCGGTGCTGCTGACAAACAGGATGCCAGCAAAAATTGTGCTACCGAAGACCACAAGGAGAGAAATGTGTCAGGAGACAGGGAGAAGAAGAAAGTGAAGAATGTAGGTATCACAATCCTCAGTGTTTAGACCCATTTGCAGGCAGGCAGGAGTTTAAATAAAAATAATTTATTTAAACAACAAAACAACAAGCTGTCGGTGCAGCAAAACTTACTCTGGCAAAACAGGATCAAGAACAAGACTGAACAGGACATCAGAGTACACAGGCGGAGCAGATCAATAGGTGGACAAAAACAGACAGGACAGAGGAGGACTGAGATGTCTGTGAATACAGAACAATGACCGGACGAGGAGTGGAGGAGAGAAAGGCTTTTTATAAGACAGAGGGCGGGTGAGTGATGAGAGCACCTGGGCAGGTGGCTGATGAGGGACAGGTGTGAATGATGAAGACTGAGGACTGGAGAGGCAGACTGAGGAGCGAGTGGAAAACAACAGAATCAGATATATAGATAGATAGATAGATCAGATATATCCTCAGACGGCTGAGGCGAGCTGGTCTGGGAAGCTCAGTCCTCACCTCCTTCTACAGGTGTGCAGTGGAGAGCATCCTGTGCTCCAGCATCAATGTGTGGCATGGAGGCTGCACAGCTGCAGAAAGAAAAGCTTTGCAGAGAGTGGTGAAGGCTGCACAGAAATCTGTTGGAATCAGCCTCCCCACCATCACAGACATCTACACCTCCAGATGCAGGAAGAGGGCCACCTGCATCATGAAGGACCCCACCCACCCAGCACACACACTTTTTGCCCCACTCCCCTCAGGAAGGAGGTTAAGGAGCATTAAGTGTAGAACCACTAGACTGAGGAACAGCTTCTACCCTGAGACTGTTAGACTCATGAATCTCTAACTAGAATAATCACTGTGAAAAACCATATCATGTTGCTGCTGATCTGTTTCATGTTGCTGCTGATCTGTTTCAGTGTTGATGTGTTCATGCGTGCACATCTGCTCACAGACTCATGTTCATGTTTGTGCTGATGTTCAATGTTTTATGTTATGAGTGCTTAGTGTATATTTAGTTGATGTTTTTCTTAGTTCATATCTTAGATGTTATTACTGTTTTTCTTAGACATTTTATTGTTGGATGTAACTGGGACCCTGTGTACATAATTTCGCTCCACCACATGTACCACATGAGGTGCGAATGACAATAAAGAAACTCTGACTCTGACTCTGACTCTGATATAGGAACAGAAATCACACAAAGAGCAGAACAACAAAAGTACAAAGAGCAGAGTGGGGAACACAAATAAATATAAAGAAAACAGACAGGGACAGAGCCTGTCAGTAGGAATGAGGGTTGCAACTCTAAATGTGGAGACAATGACAGGCAAAGGTGGAGAGCTGGCTGACATGATGCTGAGAAGGAAGGTAGATGCTTTATGCGTCCAAGAAACCAAGTGGAAGGGCAGCAAGGCTCGCAGCATTGGAGCAGGGTTCAAACTGTTTTACCATGGTGTGGATAGAAAGAGAAATGGAGTAGGGGTGGTCCTGAAGTTGTTGGAGTTGACAAAGAATGTAGTAGAGGTGAAGAGAGTGTCAGATAGGGTGATGTGTCTGAAGGTAGAAGTAGAAGGTCTGATGCTAAATGTTGTCAGTGGTTATGCTCCACAGGTCGGATGTAATGTAGAGGAGAAAGATACATTTTGTAAAGATCTGGATGAAGTGATAGAGAGTATTCCCAGGGAGGAGAGAGTGGTGATGGGAGCAGACCTTAATGGACATGTTGGTGAAGAAAACAGAGGATGAGGAAGTGATGGGTAGGTTTGGTGTCAAGGAAAGAAACCAGGAAGGAAATATGGTGGTGAATTTTGCCATGGGGATGGAAATGGCTGTAGTTAACATATATTTCCAAAAGTGGTAGGAAAATATACCCCATGCGGGGTGTCATCTCCCTGGCTCCAAGCGCTGCCAGTCACAGCAGAGGATCCTCCATGCTGCCAGCTCAGGCCCCGGCCTTGTGGGCTCAGCGGGCTCTGAGCTCTGCTAGTCACTGTGGAAGATCATTCGAGCTGCTGACTTGACCCCGGCCTTGAGTGATCATGAAGGCCGAACCCCAATCCCAGTAGACATGTAGACTGGGACAGGTCTGGGATAGAGGGTGGAAACAATTTTTAAAAACATTTTATGTATTAAAAATAATGTATTTTTTTATCAGTGAATATTAAAAAAATAAAAATAAGCAGTGCCTGCTTTATCATGAAATCCTGTTTTCACTTTAATGAGTATTAATCTGTTAAAGTTAACTCAGCTGGAAAATCATAAAAAGACACAAAATTATTGCATCTCTCAGGAACATTTCCCTCAAACATGTTTAAAGAAGTCAATAATCCAGGTTGTTTAGAACCAGTTTGACACGACTGTCAACAAGGAAGAGGACCGGCATCGGAGGAGGGGTGTGCCAAAGACACCATCTTAGCACCAACATAAATGGTTTATTCCACTTTGGAGTAAGCTGTTGGGGGAAGAATCAGTTTTGTGTTGTGTGTTTCCTTGACTGATGAAGCCTTCTGGATGGAAGGTGAAACATTTCAGCACAAAAAAAAAAGAAACTGTCCAGATGACCTGACTGAAAAATTTTGGATACAGCCTTTAATTCAACTTTATTCTAACCCACAGTTGTACAAGTCACAAAACAAGAACTTTAAAGCAAAGCTAAAAAAAATAAAATTAAATCTGTGAACAAGAAACAAAACAACACATCTAAATTGAACAATAAATGTAGACACAATGAGTGCAAATACATCAAATGAGACAAGATGGCGCTGGTGTGTAGGGCTTGCCGTATATCACTCTCTGCTTTGGTTTTATTTTTGTTAGCTGTACAGTGTGTTATGCAGTGTGTCAACGCATATCTGCAATATGATAGTTGGGCACTTTTGGAACTCTGTAGCTTTGCAAAATTGCCTGCGGACCTTCCCCACAGCGGTCAGGACTCTCTTCCTCTGGTCCTGTTTGGGATACCTGCCTTCCTGTGTCATGACCCTGGCCCATCTCCCCAGAGGATGTGCCACAGACGTCGGGGAAAGCGCGCTGGAGTTTTGGTTAAAATGAGGCACCGTGTGGATTATTCTGCCAAGAACGCTGGAGCTCGTTCTGGATCTGATCCTCGCTTCCCAGACCAGTGGTGCCTCTGGGGCCCTGCTGTTGGCCAGCTACCTGCACGCCCAGACCATGTAAACAATGAGAGTTGTTTACCGGCGTGGCGCACGACCCGACCTGGAGGTGCTGATGTTCAAAATCTGAGACCACTGGTGTGTGCTCCTTTCACTGCTGCTAGGTCTACTTTGGACTGTATAAGGATGTGTGTGATCAATGCAAGATCCATTACCATCAACATTTTTATCCTCAGGGACTACTTCCAAGATCACAATTTGGACTTTCTCTGCACCACAGAGACTTGGATGTCTGTCGGTGAGTCCAGCACCTTGACAGAATTAATATCAGGTCCAGCGTGGCTGCGGGAGGGTCTGGAGATTTCATGGTGGCATGGTCTGATCATGTGGGCTGCAGAGCCAGCACTCCCTGTTTTTTTTGTTTTTTTTAGAACTTTTTATTAACAACATATAAACACAGAACACCGCTGCGGCTGGGGCTGCCAGCTCTTGTTTTTTTTTTGCAACCTGTCAATGAATCCAGCAGGCGTGTCAGCAAATGATCAATCGGTGAACTATATTTGTCCTGAAGGTAAACGCCCCTTGCCTGCGTAGTTGGACTGCAGCCACTCAGGGTGGATGCTGGAGTATGAAGTCTCAACCCTCTGTGGACAGTACGCGTCTGAGGTCCATGCTGTCTGAGGTCCGTTCGAGTCTGTGTGAGCCCTAACTCTGAATGTTAGGAAACACCTTGTAACTGTGACTTTCCTTCCCTCTATTGACTACGGTGACATTATTTACATGAACGCACCTACAAGAACCCTGCAGATGTTGGATGCTGTCTATCATGGTGCACTAAGATTCATAACTGGCTGTGATTATCATACCCACCACTGCACCCAGTATTCACTGGTTAACTGATCACCATTAACTTCACACAGACTCTCTCACTGGTACATTTTCATCTTTAAATCACTTCCTGGTCTGCTGCCTTCATACATCTGCTCCTACATGTCTCTGTGGGAGTGCAGCTACAGCGTGCGCTCTCAGGACATCATTACCTGCAGTGTTCCCTCATTGAGGACTGAACTAGACAAAAGGACCTTCTCCTACTCCGCTCCTGTTTCCTGGAATATGTTGGAAAAAAGATCTGAAGCTCTCAACCGTGACCTCTCTAAGTGGCTTGAGACATCTGATAAGTTCCTGGAAAAACCAATGCAGACTTGTTCCTGTTTTTAGTATTTTACATCACTTTACAATGTAGGTCTTTGTTTTGTTTTTTTAATTTAATTTTCTTCCATTTATTTTTCAATTTATATGCTTTCTTTTGTGATTGTCTACTGTTGTCTTTGTTTTCTACTGTTTTCATCATTCTTTGTTAAAAACAGGTTTCTATTGTAAATGAGTCCTTGAGGCTCAATGAGACTAACCTGTATAAATAAAGGCTGAATAAAAAAAAATCTGTTGAAAATCAAGCTATAATTTATTCTGTCAGTGCATGAAAGAGAAAAGAGGCCTCAGAAAAAATGGAAAAGGAAGAACATATAGCTAGAGTTTAGCTATGTTTTTATTAACGACCTATTTATTAAATGCAAAAGCAGATGTCCGCTCGTCCTGAGCCTGGTTCTGCTGGAGGTTTCTTCCTGTTAAAGGGAGTTTTTCCTTTCCACTTTCTCCTTTGTGCTTGCTCAGGATGGGAGACGGCGATGAAGTGAACATTCAACATAATCTACTGCTTCAATAGATAGATAACTTTTACTAATAGTATTTTATACTGTGTGTGAATGTTTTTTGTTCAGTGCCCTGAGATGACTTCTGTTGGGACTTGGCGTTACAGAAATAAATTGAATTGAATTGAATTGATGATGAGAACCACATGATTTTTGCCTGCAGTCTTCATTATAATTACAAAAAAATTACAATTTTTTTCATGAAATATTGGAGAATAGTAACTTTTATCATACTTATGTCTGTTTTTGATACAGAAATTTTTCAGTTACTTGGAGCATACAGGTTTGAGGCTTTTAAAGCTAGAAATATATATATTGCAGCTGCAGAAATATAAATGTTATATACAAAAGCGTATGTAGACAAAGCTGTCATAAGCTCACGCTGTGATAAATGCATGTTTGCCACCTGCCAGTTAAGTCCAAGTCAAGTTCAAGTTCAAGTCAATTTTTATTGTCATTTTCATCACATGTGGTACATGAGGTGGAATGAAAATATGTACTGTGTGTCCTAGTTCCATATCAGAATAGCAAAAATATAAAGTGTAAAAAGAAACAGAATATAAGGATCTAAGATATAAATAACAATATTCACATTGATATACACACTAAGACATATGCTAAATATCCTGATGCATGCTCAATAATCCAGGTAGAAAAATCTAAAAAAGTTAAATCTGGTCCTCTGGACATTCAAAAAAATAAAACAAAGCAAAACAAGAAAAATGTAGAAACGTTTCATCTTTCATCCAAAGGACTTCCTCAGTCTGAGGTGCTGTATTCAGCTCAGTCTCTTAAATAGCACCTTCTCAGAGTGGATCAACCAGTTTGCTGCTGACAACCAGAACCAGCTGCTCACATGGTCAAGAAGGACCATCAGCCTAACAATGGATCATTAGCACATACAGCACCTCAGACTGAGGAAGTCTTTCAGATGAAAAACGAAACATTTCTAAAAAAATTTGTTTTGCTTTGTTTTGATTTTTGAATGTCCAGAGGACCAGATTTAACTTTTTTAAAATGTTAAATATTTAAGTTTTTTTTTTTACTAGATATTGTAAATTACATTTGTTTTCCTTGCAATTCAACTCAATCAATCCACAAATAAAAAATAAAAAAAACAGTACAAGATGCTGCTCAAGTGTCGAATAAGTACGGAGATCAGACTTATTTTATAGGAGAAGAACAAGTCAGAACATGTTTTTCTGTGTGTTAAACTGCTTAGTCATGGTCTGAGGCCTCTCTCACACACACACGCTTGCACACAGCATCTGAGTCTCTCTTACACTCTCACATAAACACAAGTGAGAAAATCACGCAGGCACCCGACACACACACATCTACACACATGCAGAGAACAGAGAGAAGACGGAAGCAAAAAGCGTGTTCTTCCTGAGTAAAAATACCAGTTTTAGATGAAAGAAGAAGTATGTGTTTATGGAAAATCAATAAATAAAGTAGATGATCAAGTAAAGTTATAAACTTTGTGATTAAAGAATGTAATCTTATGATTTTACAATGTAACCTGTGTTTAAACTGATTTATGATGAACGTTGCATAGAAAAAACTCTGAGCTTCGTGAAGCTTCTGGAAAGTACCCAATGTTACACAAGAGAAACCGTTGAAAAACAGCTCTGAGCCAATCACCGTAAGACAGCACAGATGAGAGTGCAGAAAAGTAAACTAAGTACACCCAGGTATTAATATGCATAAAGTGACTTGCTAAAGTCTCATAGAGAACCAGTGAAGATGGACTCAAAGCCCGCCTAAAAAGGTGGGGTAAGCCGATGGGGTGACCAAGCTGAGAGCAGTCAGTCAAAAACGTTGGTTACGTACTGTAACCTCAGATTCTATGAATATAGGCGTAGCCCTTTAAGGCTGTCGCTGATGGGTTTATCCCGTTATGCGCAAGCATCATACTGAAAAAATTAGTCCACGCCCACCTGCTGTGTGGGCCCCACCCGATCCGTATAAATTACATTAAGAGCGGGTAATCTGCTCCCAAATAGCTTATTTTTTCTTCAGCCATTTAGGAGCCAGTGAGGCCCGACGCTTAAAGGGCTACGCCTATATTCATAGAATCTGAGGTTACAGTACGTAACCAACGTTCTATGTCATATAGGCTTCGCCCTTTAAGGCTGTCGCGGATGGGTTAAGGGCGAAGCGGATGTGGTCCTCGCCTCACTGGGTCCATTCGAACACAGTAAGAAGCGGAAGCTTGCCCAAAAAACGTCTTGTCCCTCAGCTCCCCATGTACATAACTACGCATCGCGTAATTGTGTGCCATGCCCAGACGCATGTTGTGTAACTATGTGTTCTGACAAAGCGTGAACGCCCCGGAAAAAACTTTCAACGGGGAGAAGATGTTGAAAAGAGGGGGGGGGGGGG
>NC_056510.1:304978-309855 GCF_014905685.2 Nematolebias whitei
GAGGGGGGGGGGGGGCATGAACCAACTGGTTCATGATTGAACAGTATAAACAGATTAATATCAATGAACTGATTATTGAACAAATGAACTGATTGGTAACAATAGTCATGAACTGATTAGTGACAATAGAACCAAAATCACAGACACAACTTGTGGCTGATAACAACATCTCACACTGTGAAGCATGCAGACAGATGTGAGTTTAAACAGAGTTCCATGAAGAAAACGACAATATTCATTCTGTTAGAGCACTAAGGACAGAATGTGTCATGGAACGAGCCGTTACATCACGTAGGTAAAAGCGAATAAATGAGCAGGGTGTTGACCACGCAGCCGCAGTGCAAATGTCCTGCATTGACATACCATTATGCAGAGCAGTCGAAGATGCGATACCCCTGGTGGAGTGTGCTTTGAGGTTGACAGGAGGCTCTAAATCTGATGCTCTGTAGGCTTCAGAAATGGCCTCACACAGCCAGTGTGACAAGCGCTGGGTGGATAACGGGCGACCTGCAGATGCATCTCTATAATGCACAAACAATTGTTGAGTTTGACGCATCGCAGCTGTGCGCGCTATGTAACACGACAACGCCCGCACCGGACAGAGAAGATGAAAAGATGCTTCTTCTTCTGATCTGTGGGGGGGAGGGAAGAATCCCTCCAACGATATCTGTCTTGATTTAAAAGAGCTCGTGATGTTTTTAGGCATAAAGGCTGGGTTTGGTCTTAAATCAGCTGAACTACCGTCAGCCTGGATTCTGAGACATGACGGAGCGGCAGAGAGGGCAGATAAATCACTCACCCTCTTAGCGGATGTTAAAGCCAGCAGCAGGGCTGTTTTAAGAGACAAGAATTTAAGTGAAACCTGATCCAGAGGCTCAAATGTGGCTTTGATCAGGGCTCGCAGGACCAGCGTTAAATCCCACTGTGGAACGAGTGGGCGTGAAACCGGCCTATGTCTTTGTACACCTTTTAGAAACCGCTTCATTAGCGGGTGATTAAAAGCTGTTCTGTCTCCGAACCCTTCGTGGCAGGAAGAGATGGCTGCAGCGTACGTTTTAATCGTGCTGAATGCCAACTTCCTATCCATCAGCTGTTGAAGAAAGGACAGCACGCCGCCTAATGGACATGAGGTGGCCTCTAAACCTTTCTCTGTACACCAGCGCTGAAAGGCCGTCCACTTTGATGTGTACAGGGCTGTGGTAGATGCAGCGCGTGAATCTTGAATTGTGCGCACTACCTCCTGAGGGAGACCCATCCTCTCTAAGCGGGACCGCTCAGCGGCCAGACCCACAGGTGCTGGCCTATTTCCGGGTAACTCCTGATCGCTCCTCCTGCTTGAAGGAGAGCATCTTCCCTCCATGGCAGTTTCCACGGACGACCCGACAACAGACGTTGCAGGACTGGGAACCATGGTGCGTTCACGCGCTCGGGAGCTACCAGGAGAGCTGTCAATCCTTCCTCCTGAACTCGGTTCAGGAACCGTAAAATCAGAGGAGGTGGGGGGAACGCGTACAGAAGCGTTTTGGGCCACGGGCTGTGAGCAAATGCATCCACCCCCAGCGGTGGATCGTCTCGTGGGCTCAGGGAAAACCATAATTGGCACTGAGCGTTCTCTCGCGTCGCAAACAGGTCCACAGCTGCTTTGCCAAACTTCTGCCACGTCTGAAACATCAGGTCTGGATGGAGGGTCCAGTCCGCGTGACGTGGGCCGCCCCTGGACATCACATCTGCTCCTCTGTTCAGAACGCCGGGTATGTAGACCGCTCTGATGGAAAGCAGATTTTGGTGAGCCCAACACAGTAGCTTTTGCGCAATGTGTAACATCTGGGCTGAACGCACACCCCCCTGGCGGTTTATGTACGCAGCAGTTACCATGTTGTCTGTGTGAATCAACACGTGCTGATTCTGTAGCACGGGAACAAAGTGTTGAATCACATTCAGCACTGTGCGACACTCCAAAACATTGATGTGGGCTGATGTGTGGTGGGGCCACAGGGCCCCTACTGCTTGAGATAAGCATGTCCCCCCCCAGCCTGACAGCGACACGTCCGTGAAAACTGACACGTGTGACGAGGGTCTGCTGACGGGGACTCCCTCTGATAGAACCAGGGTGTTTCCCCAGTGTCGGAGGTCTGCTCTCACGGAGAGAGGGACAGTGATCATCCGTCTTTTGTGTTTTACTGGATCCACACGCAGACGCGCAAACCACCTCTGGAGGCGTCTCATGTGTAACAAACCCAGCGGGACCACTGTGTGAGCTGATGACATTATTCCCAACAGCTTCATGACGGAGACAGCTGTTACCACTTTGCCAGGTCTTACGTGGCATAGTTGACTTTTTAGAGTGTCGATTCTTGTTTGTGATAAGCGAGCCTTCATGGTAATTGAATTTAATTCCACTCCCAGATAAACAATTGTCTGGGCCGGGAAAATCGAGCTTTTCTTCCAATTTATGGCGAAGCCCAGATTTAACAGGTGTGATGCCAACACCTGAGCCTGTATCAGCGCTTCCTGTCTGGAGTGTAACAGGAGCAGCAGGTCGTCCAGGTAAAACAAAACTCTCATCCCTGCTCTGTGCAGCGGATGCAGGGCTGTCTCCACACACTTTGAGAACGTACGAGGCGCGAGGGAATACCCGAAAGGCAGCCTGTTGTACTGGTACTTCATCCCCTGAAAGGCGAAACGCAGAAATTTCCTGTGTTATGGGATGATCGGTATGTGAAAATAAGCATCTTTTAGATCGATGGAAACAAACCAGTCGTTTCTCTGGATGCTGTCCAACAACTGTCTGTTTGTCAACATGTGAAACGGTCTGTTCATGATCGCTTTGTTAAAAGCTGACAGATCCAGAATCGGTCTCATCCCTCCGGTCCTTTTGGGGACCAGGAAGTAGCGTGAGTAAAACCCTGTGTTTTCCTCTTTGTTGGGAACTCTTGAGATTACACCTTTTATCAGAAGCTCCTGAACTTCTGCATTTAGGGCTGAGATTTGGTCTGGTGACGACAGGACCATCTCTATAACTCCTCCGAACGGAGGGGGTCGGGTTGCAAATTGCAGCGTGTAACCCTTGCATAACACTCTGTCCATCCATCTGTCCGGCGAACAGGTTTTTTGCCACTCTGCGTAACGTTCGTGGAGTGGACATGCGTTTAAATGATGTGCCGTGTTTTGAACGGATGTCATCCAATCCTCCGCCTCGACCGCCGTCATGTGTCGCGGAAATGTTTTCCGCGTGACCCAAGGCGAGGCTTCCTCGAAAGGGCTGTTCTGCGCGCGCCCGTGCGCTGTGTCTGGATCGCGGACCAACCTTCATGTCCGGGCAGGGCGGTGTGTGCTGAGGCGAAGCGTGTGCCAGCTGATGACGTCGTGAGGCTGCACGTTTAACGTCGCTGTGCGAACGTTGAGAGGCGGAGGGCGTGACTTCATCAACGCCATGCTGTCGAAGTGAAGGTTGTGAGCCTCGCGGGAGCGCACGTTTTCTCTGGAGGGACGTGCGCCGCTCTCGCTGAGGGCGGGGCCCGTCATTGGATTCATTCAGCTGTCTCACGCTTATGCCGCCGTGAGCTGAGACGCGGTGGATGACGGCCACTCGCGTTTGCTCAGGAGAGGCGTGTGTTGTTTTCGCTGAGAGCGGGGACCTCCACCGGACTCGGCCTGCGGTCCCACATTTATACCGATGTGGGCCGGTGAGCGCCGGGCAGCTGTGCGTGCATCATCGACACAGTGCCGTTTGGATGGGGGCTGTTTGCCTCGCTCGGGTGCGCGTTTAACACCGCTTGGGTGGTGATCGTGCGGGTCTGATTGACAACAAGTTATTTCGCTTACCGTGGTGTCGCGTGAGCGTCTGGACATGTGATGGAGCGACGGTGGGTTTAAAAAACCTTTATATAAAGACACCGGCTCTCTATGTGTGGAGGATGTGTGTGTAGCAGCTGTGAGCTCATCCGAACTTACAGACTGGCTAAAAACAGGCACTTTGATCTTTGAAAAATCATTTATTTCAATTCCTGTGTCATTTATACACACATCCTCCGCAGACCGTCATTTCTTAAATCTTCTCCCCCGTGAGCTCTGCGGTTTGTTTGCCCCGAGCGCCGTCTGCAGGCGATCTCTGAGGAAACGCTGAAGTGCAGGTTGCCGGAATGAGGAGGGGTGGTCTCTGGCGGGCGGGGCTGGTGGTGGAGCTGGGCGAGACGAAGCTGCTGCTGCCGTGGAGCGTCGATGTTTCTGCCTCTGCTCTCGACGGTCTCTCCAGCGGGCTGGGGGACGGGATGAGCCACGCGGCTTGATGAGATGGCGCACAGCTTCCGACATCTCCTCCGACTGCTTCGAGTTCGCCAGCATGGTCTTCAAGCTGCTTCCGAACAGCGCGTCCGATGAGATGGGGCCCTCCATCAGGTCTTTGTGCAGCTTTTCCGGCAGCAAGGGAGAGTGACGAAGCCAGGTGGAACGTTGGATTACCGTCATCCACGCTGCAATCCTCGACAGGCAAACCGTGGAAGCGGTGCACATGTTGAGGATGGCGTCTGCCGATTTACACAGGGAGCTCTTTGTCTCCTCCGGCAGGTCTGAGGCCTCCAGCCTTTTCGACATGCTAAATGCTAACAGCGCCACGTTGTTGTTAGCCGTGACAGCCTGAAAAGCACACTGGTGGGCTCTGTTGGAGAGCGCGGTCACCGCCTGGTCATGTTTCCCCGGAGGGACGGGACGCTTCTCCAGCCTGGACAGCTTCGCTCCGAAGGCTTCCGCGAGGCTTGGCTCAAGGGGGGGTACCGAGGGATAGCCCCGCTCGGTGAACCCCTCCACTCTGGTGATGGGGGCGTAAGTGGAGACGGGCGCCCTTAACCTACCAGGACCGGCTGCGGCCTCGTTCCAGT
>NC_056510.1:310255-340062 GCF_014905685.2 Nematolebias whitei
CCCATCAGCGACAGCCTTAAAGGGCGAAGCCTATATGACATAGAACTGAAGCTATAAGAACCAAGGATTCGGTTGAATCTTGGCTGTTTGGGGATTCACTTCACCGAAGATGGACTAAGGACAAGGACCATAGGACCCTTTGGACGATTTTGGATTTAATAGGGCAATTTTTGGACGATTTCTAGCTGGAGAAGAACTGGGGTAAATCCGATGGAATAATTTTCTTTTTGGAATTATTTCTTCAAAACTCAGCAGCCCGGATTAAACCTGAAACCCATTTTCTTCAAATTGAACCAGCAAGGATTAAGGAGTGGCCTGGGTCCTGACAGAACGGGACCGGGAAATCTGCCGTTACCTGATTCAAAAGTATGGTAAGGGACGCTCCACAAAAATTGATCCTAACTAAAAGAGAGATTTATCAAATTTTAGCAGTGGTGTACGAATTGACAAACAGAAAAATTTATTATATCAAAAACCTGGTTGCTCAGAGTTGTACAAGGGTTCTCCTTGTGGTAAGAAATAATCTGGTGAGGCAGGTGGAGAAAGTAGGTAGGCTGATTGGGTACGTGTGTTCCTGAGTGAAACCGGGCGCAGCCGGCTGGACTGAGAGAGGTCCGACTCCGGGTTGGGAGGAGACCAAGTGCCTGTTTCAAACCTATCCATCCACCTCATCTAGCGAAGGTTAACAACTGAAAAGGATATAAAGAGTGAGAATCATCCATCATGTAATTTCTGTGTAACCCAGTGTAATTATTGATTGTGCTATACTGCTGTTCCCCTGCAAAATTTATTGATTAAAAGCAAAGCAAAACGTAAAATTCTGGATTCTTATTTCAAACACACCCTCTTGTTCTTGGAAGTTGAAAAACTTGGTTCAACGAAACAACAGAAGTATTTGGGAGGTTTTAAACGGTTTTCTTAGCTTTTTGAGTATAAAACAGCACCCTAGAGTCTTATTTTCCTAGGCTCTAAAGTTAGCCAGATCGGTTAACAATTGCAATGCTAAATCAGGAGATGAGCTACCGTTAACTTGCGCTTCCTCGTTCGCCGAACGTCCCCACTCCTGCTGTTAAGTGAGGCGAGGCACGAGGTGCAAAGTTGGGTGTGGTACAAGGAAGAAGGTAGTTAACAGTCTGGGTGAATCATCTCAACACAGCCTAAATCTGAAACTGTCCTTGGAAGCTGCTGCAGGTAAGACCTGAGCCGTAGGATTAGTTTTGAGACCCGTTGGAGGAGAGGCTGCGGTGAGGGCGTGGCACGTGCCCTGTGCCTACCTCGCTCAGATAGCAAGACAGGTTTAATTGAAGAATGTTTAAAATAATTCAAAACATTTAAATATATACATTTAAATGGCTTTAGGATTGTGTCTCTGCTTTTTGCAGATGATGTGGTTATATTGGCTTCATCAGATCGTGATCTACAGCTTTCGCTGGAGCGGTTCGCAGCCGAATGCGACGCGGCCGGGATGAAGATCAGTTCCTCCAAATCCAAGGCCATGGTCTTGAGCCGGAAAAAGGTAGAGTGCCCTCTCTGGGTCAGGGAGGAGGTCCTACCCCAAGTGGAGGAGTTCAATTATCTTGGGGTCTTGTTCACGAATGAGCGAAAAATGGAGCGTGAGATTGATAGGCGGATAGGTGCAGCGTCTGCAGTGAAGCAGGCGCTGTACAGGTCTGTCGTGGTGAAGAGAGAGCTGAGTCAAAAGGCGAAGTTCTCAATTTACCGATCGATCTACGTTCCTACCCTCATCTATGGTCACGAGCTTTGGGTTGTGACCAAAAGAATGAGATCTCGGATACAAGCGGCCAAAATGAGTTTTCTCCGCAGGGTGTCTGGGCTCTCCCTTAGAGATAGGGTGAGAAGTTTGATCATCCGGGAGGGACTCAGAGTAGAGCCGCTGCTTCTCCACTTCGAGAGGAGCCAGTTGAGGTGGCTCGGTCATCTGGTTAGGATGCCTCCTGGACGCCTCCCTGGTGAGGTGTTCTGGACACGTCCCACCGGAAGGAGGCCCAGAGGAAGACCCAGGACACGCTGGAGGGACTATGTTTCTCGGCTGGCCTGGGAACGCCTCGGGATTCCCCCAGAAGAGCTGGCCCAAGTGGCTGGGGAGAGGGAAGTCTAGGCCTCCCTACTTAGGCTGCTACACCCGCGACCCAACCCCAGATAAGAGGAAGAAAATGGATGGATGGATGGATGGATGGAAAACATTTAAATAACTAATTATGTAACACTAGAACAATTTACATACGTGTGGCAAGTTTGGGTATGGATGTTATTTTTATTCTATAAACTTAGGGTGCATTCACATCAGCCCTGTTTAGTCCGCTTTAATCGAACTCTAGCTCGTTTTCCTTGAAAGTCCGGTTCGTTTAGGGAGGTGTGAACGCACCATCGAACTCTGTCACGGAACAAAAAGGCGAACTCTGGCCCGGGCTAAAACCTAGGTCTCGGTCCGGTAGAAACAAACTCCAGCACGGTTCGAGTACAGTGTGAATGTAAACAGACCCGGACCCGCTCTGCAGGGTAAACAAACACGCATTGCTCTGACCTTATATGGAGCCGTCAGCTGCCTTGTGTGGAAAAACAGGGTCTTCTGTCTCATCTTCTGCTCATGCTAAGTCCATTTTTGAAAAATGACAAAATATAACTCCTAAAACTGCTAAAACTTGATGCCACTTCATTTTTATTTTTATTTACAGAAGAAGAAGAAGACGTGTCTTCAGAGGTTTTGTGTCATTTCTTTCAGTAGTTCTTGGTGCAGCGCCCCCACAGGCGAGCGGGGGAATAGGTTGGTTCAATAGGTTGACTCAACTGCACAGTGCAGTGTGAATGCAAACACACCAGCTCAAATGTAAACAAAAGCTCATGAATATTGGTCCCGAACCAAGTCTACCGGACTATCTGGTGTGAAAACGACCTTACTGCAACGCCACCTTAGGACTTTCATCCAAGGACATAATTTATACACAGAAAAGATACTTGGGTTTGTTTACAAGTAAACAGGAGACTGTTCCAAGATACAATATAAATTTTATTAACACTAAGTTAAAAACCTAATCTAATGGAGGCAATAAAGATTCTTAAAATAAATATTCAGCCAAGGCTGAGGCTTTCCAGTGGTCAGTCAACTAAAAGACTAAAGGATGGTTCAATGTAACAAGAGCAGAAATTCACCCACAAGCTGTGATGCACGAGACACGAGTGGAACGGAACCTACACAAGACTCGACTGTCACCTTCAACTTGGAATACAAATATGAAAATAAGTAAATAAATATAAATAATATTTAAGAATTGACAAACAAACAAACAAACAAACATGGGCCTCACATTCACATACAAAAGCCCAAAGCCAGCCATCTTCTCTCAGGTAAGACACTGCCAATTATGGTGACTCAAGCAGGCTGTGAGAATGTAGTACAGCATGGTAGGACAGACGCAGTTGTTTTCATGCCCCACAAGGACAACCAGGAACTGAACAAAAACAACCGCTCTGAGACTGAGCCATTTTCCTCACTGTCTAATGCTAATGCTATAGCCACCAGAAGTTGTGGCATTTTGTGACAATTTTGTCCAGAACAGCTAGCGCCTTTGCAGCCACTTACAATTTTGCAGGCAGCTGTTTGAACAGCTAAGTGGCAGCCGGGGTTCTACGCATAATTTCTTAATTCAAGATATCTAAAAATGTCATTCTGACTAGTCATAATTACGTTAGAGATATCTTGAATTGTAATTACGGATGTTTGACCCTTCAAATGACGTATCAGGTTACATCATTTCAGATATCTTGAATTACATTTTGACTAGTCAAAATTCCTTTGAAGATATCTTGAATTGTTATTCTGACTAGTTAGAATGTAAATACAGATATCTTAAATTAGCATTCTGGATAGTCAAAATGTAATTGTTCCTAGTCAAAACTCATTTTTAGATATCTAGAATGTAACTACAGATAGTCAGACAAAATGATTTAATGTTAAAACGGCTTGCCATACACCACTTTGTTTGTGATTGTCCTAATGGATGCAGCTGATGGAGGAGATGTTTTAATGACCTCCCTCTTTGAAAGGTCAAAAAGACATTAACACACCCCACTCCCACCCACCACATACACACAAAATTCTTTGGAATTATCAAGACTTGTCTAGGGACAAGGGCATAGGGAAATTTTAGGGACAAGGGAATTTTTCCAAGTCGTGCGACATCAGGCATGAAATAGAGCTACCGTTTCTGGATGTGGAGCTAAAGTTTTATTATGGTCGACCCCAGAGGATTTCCACTTGGCCTGATTAGAGCCACCAGAGTCAGCGGTGACATTCAGCACATGGACCCCCTTGAATGCTGCTCTCCAGAACAATTCAATACATTTTAAGTCACCCTTTGCATCCGTAATACTGGACAAAACCAGACAAGCATGTGCCTCTCCGGTGACCTGCTAAAGTCATATCTGCATACAACGTTTGACATGTTCTCCTCCTAAAAGGATGTGCTTTAATTTTATTTCTCTTTATGCTGTCACACAGTCAAACACAATTTAAAATGATTCTCTACAAAATATGACTTCAAGTGTAGGAAAAGTAACCATTTCGTTTGGTTGCATGTTTATGATTTATAATCATGCAACCTTTATTTATACAGGTTAGTCTCATTGCACCTCAAGAACTCATTTACAAGGGAGACTTGTATCAACACTATTAGGCACAAACATGTTGCCTGCAGATTAGTTCACAATGCAGTACATGTACATCAGCACCAATGAACTGATTCACCTCACAAGACCCTCGGAGCATGTGGAGGGGCATTAAGTGTATAACAGATTATGAAGGAAGGAATGAACAATGCCGTAAATAGCCATTACTGCCTGATGCCCTCAACAAGTTCTACTCACACTTCAAAGACCCAAACAGACCACCCAACACCAGATTCAACTCACCACTGGATGAAGAGCTTCTCAGCGTGACCTCAGCAGAAGTAAGGAGTACTTTCAGAAGGATTAATATTCACAAAGAAACCGGCCCAGACAACATCCCCAGGAAAAGGTTGAAAGAATGTAGCGGTTCAGCTCTGCGTGGTGCTGGCAGACATCTTTAACACTTCACTTACTCTGGAGACAGTTCCCACCTGCCTGAAGACTGCCACCCTCATCCCAGTCCCAAAGAGCTCTATAGTGACTGGTCTGAATGACTATCGGCCAGTGGCCCTCACCCTGATAGTCGTTAAATGCTTCGAAGAACTGGTCATGACTCACATCAAAACAACCATCAACATCAACGAGGGCCCTCATCAGTATGCATATCGTGAGAATCAATCAACAGAAGACGCCATCTCCCCTGTGGTCCACACTGCTCTCAACCACCTGGAGCAGAAGGACTCCTACGTCCGTATGCTTTTTGTGGACTTCACATCTGTCTTCAACACCATGAACCCCCAAACCCTGATGGACAAACTACTCACACTAGGACTAAGCCCTCCATTTGCAACTGGGTCCTAGACTTCTTAACAAACAGACCACAGTCAGTGAGGATCCACAACTTCTCCTCCTCCACCATAACCCTCAGCACTGGCTCCCCTCAGGGATGAGTGCTAAACCCTCTCCTGTTTACTCTGCTCACATATGATTTTGTGCAGCTACCCATCCAGGCTGTCACATTGTAAAGTTTGCAGATGATACAGCACTGGTGGGATGCATCATGAACAACGAGTCCAGCTACAGGCAGGAGGGGGAACACCTGGAGAGCTGGTGCAAAGAGAATAACCTTCACATAAATGTGAAGAAGACAAAGAAGTTGGTTGTGGACTTCAGAAGGAACAAACATACCTACACACCCCTGAACATGGGAGGATCTGTGGTGGAAGTGTTCTCCAGCTACAAGTACTTGGGTGTGCACCTGAATGACAACCTCAGCTGGGGCAACAACATCACCAGCCTAATAAAAAAAGCTCAGAGACTCTACTTCCTCAGGCGGCTGAGATGAGCTAGTCTGGGAAGCTCAGTCCTCACCTCCTTCTACAGGTGTGCAGTGGAGAGCATCCTGTGCTCCAGCATCAATGTGTGGCATGGAGGCTGCACAGATGCAGAAAGAAAAGCTTTGCAGAGAGAGGTGAAGGCTGCACAGAAGATGCTGGAGTCAGCCTCCCCACCATCACAGACATCTACACCTCCAGATGCAGGAAGAGGGTCACCTGCATCATGAAGGACCCCACTCACCCAGCACACACAGTTCTTGTCCCGCTCCCCTCAGGAAGGAGGTTGAGGAGCATTAAGTGTAGAACCACTAGACTGAGGAACAGCTTCTACCCTGAAGTTGTTAGACTAATAAAACTCTAATCAAGATTTTCATCCATCCATCCATTTTCTTCCACTTATCCTGGGTCGGGTCGCAGGGGTAGCAGCTTAAGTAGGGAGGCCCAGACTTCCCTCTCCCCAGCCGCTTGGGCCAGCTCCTCCTGGGGAATCCTGAGGCGTTCCCAGGCCAGCCGAGAAACATAGTCCCTCCAGCATGTCCTGGGTCTTCCTCTGGGTCTCCTCCTGGTGGGACATGTCCGGAACAACTCACCAGGGAGGCGTCCAGGAGGCAACCTAACCAGATGACCGAGCCACCTCAACTGGCTCCTCTGGACGTGAAGAAGCAGCGGCTCTACTCTGAGTCCCTCCTGGATGATCGAGCTAATCATCCTATCTCTAAGGGAGAGATAGGGTGAGAAAATAAAGTGTACCTTTAAGACCTATTGTTAGCATGATTAACTTGGTCACTTACAATGTTTCCAAATATCTGGCGTCTGTACTCATCCCTTTAGTTGGCAGCTCAGAACACCACATACAGAACACCATGGACTTTGTGGATAAGGTGAGGGATGTCATCATGGAGACTGATGAAACAATGGTCTCTTTTGATGTCACATCACTATTTACGTGCATTCCTGTTGATGATGCAGTAGAGGTGGTCTGTTTAAGATTAAAATCAGACACCACTCTGAGCAGCAGGACCACGCTTTCCACAGAACAACGTGTCAACTCTTGAAACTGTGCCTGCAGTCAACCTACTTCACATATGGGGAGCAATATTATAGGCAGAAACATGGGTATGCTATGGGGTCTCCAGTTTTTCCTATTGTTGCCAACCTGTACATGGAGGAGGTAGAAAAGAGAGCCTTGACGTCCTTTTCAGGGACACCACCAAGTCATTGGTTCAGGTATGTTGACGACACCTAGGTTAAAATTAAATCTCAGGAAGTCCAACATTTTACTGCCCACATCAACTCTGTGGATAAATACATCAAGTTCACACGAGAAGATGTAAAAAATGTCAGGTTGGCTTTCTTGGACTGTGAGGTCTCAGTCTCTGATAGAGGACATTTGCAAACTGAGATGTACCACAAACCCACCCACACAGACCAGTATTTGCAGTTTGACTCCCATCACCCTTTGGAGCACAAGTTAGGAGTCATCAGGACTTTGTATCACAGAGCAGACAGCATCCCCACTAACTCAGGAGCCAGGCAGAAGGAGAAAACCTACACATGACAGGCTCTAGAGCAATGTGGATATCCTAACTGGGCCTTCCTGAAAGCAGAGAAGAAACCCAAACAGGACTCCAGTCAGCCATCAGGTGAAAAGGAGGAACCCAGACCCAGACCAGTGGTCATTCCTTATGTTGAGGGAGTATCAGAGAAACTGAGACGTTTATTTTCTAAACATAACATCCCAGTGGCTTTTAAACCCCAAAATACATTACGGCAACGACTGGTTCATCCCAAAGATCCAGTCCCCTGGCACAAACAGAGCAATATTGTGTATGCTGTTCAGTGTCAGGAGGGCTGTGATCAGTCTTACATCAGGGAAACTAATCAGCCACTGGCCAAAAAGATGGCCCAGCACAGAAGATCAACATCATCAGGCCAGGATTCTGAGGTCTACACTCATCTCAAGGCCAGCGGTCACTCTTTCAGGGATGAAGATGTTCACATCCTGGGCAGAGAGGAACGATGTTTTGAGAGAGGAGTAAAGGAGGCCATCTTTGTGAAAAGAAATCGTCCATCATTAAACGGGGTGGAGGCCTCCGGGTTCAACTGTCCCCCTCTTACAATGCTGTTATTGCTAGTATCACTCAACCCCCTGTGAATAGTAAACAGCCATCAGTGTGCTAATGATCCATTGTTAGGCTGATGGTCCTTCTTGACCATGTGAGCAGCTGGTTTTGGTTGTTAGCAGCAAACTGGTTCATCCACTCTGAGAAGGTGCTATTTAAGAGACTAAGCTGAATACAGCACCTCAGACTGAAGAAGTCTTTCGGATTAGAGACGAAATGTTTCTACTTTTTTTCTTTTTTTCTTTTTGAATGTCCAGTGGACCAGATTGAATTTTTTTGGATGTTCCTGTAATCCCAATATCATATTCAAGCCTCTGTATTAAAATATTGGGCCCAACTGTATCAAATGCAGCACTGAGGTTTAACAGGACCAGTATAGACACAAATAAATTGTCTGAGGCCATGAGAATATCATTAGTGACTTTTACTAGTGCCGTTTCTTTGCTTTGATGAGCTCTAAACCCTGACTGAAACTCTTAAAACAGATTATTTCTTTGTAGTGTCCAATCTCACTTTACCTTTCCCATCTAAGCAGCACATCTGTTCTGACAAGGAGGTGTTAATTTAATTCAAGGGAAGGAATAATTGAATTTAAGAGGGCGAGTGTGGCATGTCAATGAACTGATCTGCTCTTTCTACACTTCATTAGGAAGGTGCCCAACCATACAAACAGCGCCCCCCCCCTGAAGAAATGAAGGACCAACATAAGTTTTATTAGATCATCTGAGGGACTAACAGAGCTTGAATTATCCATGGGTTGATTGACAGGAGTGAAGAAGTGTCCAAGAATATTTACATGCTTTACGGTGGAGTCATGGGAAATGCATCCAATGAGTTGATAATATTAGTAATGCATTTCCATACCATACCATACCATACCATACCATACCATACCATACCATACCATACCATACCACTTTATTTATAAAACACTTAAAACAGCTACAAAGCCAACCAAAGTGCTGTACAGACAAAACAACAGGTAACACACAAAGCAAAATACAAAATGAGGTAAATCAGAATATAGACATAAAAACGATGCAGATAATGACGACAAACCAGTATGGAGCATACAGGATCAAAACACAGATCATCTTGTGTTGAAAGCTATTGAATAGTAGTGAGTTTTTAAATGGGACTTGAAAACCGAGAGGGAGGGGGCCAGTCTGACAAGCAGAGGTAACTCGTTCCAGAGTCTTGGTCCTGCTACAGAGAAGGCCCTGTCACCTCTGCGCTTAAGACGAGTTCCTGGAACTGTGAGGAGCAACTGGTCCGCTGACCTCAGGGAGCGTGATGGGACATATGGATGTAGCAAATCAGAGAGATGGGGGGGCGACACTGTTCAGTGATTTGTAGACATACATGAGTATTTTGAACTGGATTCGAAAGTGAACCAGTAACCAGTGCAGTGAGGCCAAAACTGGTGTAATGTGCTCTCTTTTGCCTGTACTGGTTAAAAATCGGGCTGCTGCATTCTGGACCAGTTGTAGTCGTGCAATGGAGGTCTGACTGATACCAAACAGGAGCGAATTGCAGTAATCAAGCCTAGATGTAATGAATGCATGTATTACTGTCTCCAGGTTCTTTTTGGACAATATGGGCTTCAGTGTAGACAGCCGCCTCAGTTGGAAGAAGCATGATTTAACAATCATGTTTACATGATTGTTAAGCTTCAGGGAAGGGTCCATTATCACGCCCAGATTAGTGACTCTTTGTTTTTCCTGACAGGGTTAGAGCGGAAAGGTCGATGCAGTGGTTTGTGATCGTGTCGTTGGGAGGGAACAACATGATTTCAGACTTCTTTTCATTGAAACTTAAGAAGTTTAAAGCCATCCAGTCCATGACGTCAGCCAGGCAGTTGAGCAGCGGTTGAATAGAGCATGTACCATTGTGTGTTAGGGGGAAGTAATTTTGACAGTCATCAGCATAGAAGTGGAAGGGCATGTTGTAATTCTGGAAAATGGCACCAAGCGGCAGCAGGTATAAAGAGAATAGGAGGGGACCCAGGATGGACCCCTGCGGAACCCCCCATTTAAGCTCTGCTTCTGCAGAACTAAAATCCTTGATGGAGACGCAAAAGGATCTGTCAGTGAGGTAAGGTCTGAACCAACTGAGGGCTGATCCTGTGACGCCTACCCACTGCTCCAACCTAGCATTGAGGATCTCATGGTCGATGGTGTCAAAGGCAGCTGTGAGGTCCAACAGGACAAGCAGCACAGAATCACCGGTATCTGTGAATCTTAAGATGTCATTAAAGACCTTCAGCAGGGCAGTGTCAGTGCTGTGGAGAGGTTTAAAGCCAGATTGGAAAAGCTCTAAGATGGCGTGATCCTCCAGGAAGCACTTCAACTGGGACTCGACTATTTTCTCCAGTACTTTAGAAACAAATGGAAGTTTGGAGACAGGCCAGAAGTTGGAAACGACTGAGGGGTCAAGGTTTGTTTTTTTAGGAGATGCTAGACAGCAGCATGTTTAAAGGATTTTGGCACCACACCAGTGGATAAACTACTGTTTACTATGGCAAGAATGGATGGACCTAGAGTTGGAAAAACCTCCTTTAGTAGTCAAGGGGGGACCACATCAAAGGGGGAGCCAGAAGGTTTCAAGCTGCACATGACCTGCTCTAGAGAAGATAGAGTGATGGGTTCAAAATGGTCAAAAAGAGCTACAGATTGAGGTGGGATGGATGGGTCATGAGTTGGAGGGGAAATGAGAGCCCTGGTGGTCGCAATTTTTTTCAAAAAGAAATTTAAGAAGTTGTCGCACAGCTCAGTCAAGGCTTCCAGAGGTGATGGTTCAGTGAGGTGGAGAACAGAGTTTAGGGTGGAGAAGAGGACACGTGGGTTGTGAGAGTTTGAGGTAATTATATCAGAGAAGAATTTTGATTAAGCAGCTTTTACTGTTTTCTGATATTGGTGCCAACTCTCTTTAAGTATCTGGAAAGAGACCTGCAGCCTGTCTTTCCTCCACTTTCGTTCTGCCCTCCTACATTGCTGCCTAACGGCCTTGGTGACATCTGGATCTACATCAATCTACATCATCTTCTACATCAAATTAATTTCCTCTGCACTGACCCCACATCTGCAGCTGCATATCTGGTGAAGGATAAAGGTATGGCAGTTTCCAGACTGTAAGGATGACAGAAGGTTGCAGAAGGTCAGCTTATCTCAGACATGGAATGAAACCAGCAGCAGCCAAGGATCAGACCATCACACTTCTGCTTAAACACACAATCATGGACTTGTTCAAACTGGTTCCTGCCTGCACTTTTATTGATTGTCTGCTACACGAGCAGTCACACTTTTCAGACATGAAGGTGGTGTAACAAACCCCCTAAGGTTTGGACCAAAATCACCACACACAAAGAAAAAAAGATATTTATTTTCTGGGTGGAATATTGCAGATTGGGGCGGTTCAGGTACTGGTTCAGGTTCCGGATCAGGGGCAAGTCCATGAGACAGACCGGTTAGTGGTCGTGCAGGAGACTATGGGGAGCAGAAAAGTCAAATAAGGAGGACCACTAACCGTCTCAGATGATTTTGGGGGTTCTGGAAGGTGGAGTTGTTCCAATTGATCCGGACTGCTGCTGGAGGAGCTGAGTCCGGTGAGGGACTACAGCTGGCTACAGTGACAGGCAGGTGATGAGTCCATCAGGAGCAGAGTCATGGTCCAACGAGCCATGGTCCAAACCAAAGGGCAGATGACAGAAGGGACCGGAGGAGCAGACCAAGAAGCGTAGTCGTACAGGCGAAGGTCAGATCCGAAGACAGAAGGATTAACAATCCAAGGGGTCGAGCGAGAGATGAAGTCCAGGTGAGTTGTGGGTCCAGGAACCGGGAGGTCGAACGGAGAGGTAAGGACAGGAACCAGGAGCGGGACTGGAACGAGGAGAACAGGTAGTATATGACAGGGGAACACTATGGCTAGGGGGGAACAAAACAGGATCAAGAATGCGAGGTATCTTCTTGCAGAAAACTGTTATCAACTATCGGGCACCGAAAAGGAGAAAGAGTGAAGCTTATATAGGGTGAGAGTGACAGGTGCAGTCAGATGAGCTCAAATCAGCTACTGCAGGCTGCCGTGAAGACAAAGCTAAACAAACAGTGACGACGCCCTCTACCAGAATGCAGAGAAGACAAACTAAAACGCATATGTATAAATAAACACTACAGGAGTGGACAGAATAAATGAAGTTTACAGGATAGATCTACTGAAAACTTTAAAAAGGATCAGGGTGACAGAAAATATAATCTAAGGGGTTTGATTTGTGACAGATGGAGATGATTTAATACCACAACTCCAGGGATGTTTCAGTAAGGACTTTACTGATTTTACAAAGCTGAAGAAACAAGCAAACAACAAATCAGGACAAAAGAGTTAAAACTGTAGGTGATGGTCCAAATCAGACCAGAGCAGCAAGAAAGATCATGGAGGAACAAAGAACTCACTGATGAGTGACAAACAGGAAAATTCTGTTTGACCACTGTAGCGTCCATCCTTCCAAAAACCTTAAGACAAATGCTCTCAGATATGTCACGTCTATCCTACACCCCTCTCTTTTCTGCTAATCTGGGACAAATACTGGCATTCTGTTTCTACCACTGGAAATTTCTTTGTTTATCCATTCTGTGTGTGTGTGTGTGTGTGTGTGTGTGTGTGTGTATGTGTGTGTGCATTAAAATCTACAGCTGGGACCACCCTGACATATTCACTATATGATGATTAGTTTAGACTTTGAGACTCCTGAAGAAGGGTCTTGATCAAAGAGTTTCACTTTGCCTTATCAACAGAGACTGGTTGTCACGACAGTAAAGGAAGTTAACACCCAGTTGAAGTTATGATTCAAAGAAACCCATTTTGTTTGTATCAGCATGGTGTCATCCTTTCTAACAAAAGGGTCGTATTATCTTCTCTGAAGATCTTTGAGAAGGGAGATTTTAATTACATGAATTATACAGCGGGATACTCCTACTGTAAGAAGCCCTCTAATTGGTTAAAAGTTAAGGGGCCCGTCTTCCTTTTGTCAGGTATACTGAACACTGTGGGAGATGTGAGAAGGCAGCCAATGGAAAGTTGGCTTGGAGTCAAACTGAACAGATGGAATGAGTGGTTGTGGAGAGTTGATGAGACTCTCTGAGAAACAACAGCCATATTATGGAAGACATGTCCAGCTGAGACATGGTGGACATCCTGAAACTTTTTAAAACACCCAGGAGCAAAAGGTATGCGCCGAATGGACCGCAACCCTGAGAAACAACATCCTTCTTGGGACAGCGGGCCACCGGCTTCTTCCTTCATGCATCTGCTGTGGTAATGAGAGATGAACATCTTTATTCTGATGAGAGAACCACATAACGGTGCCAACTAAGTTTGTTTAGATAATTGAATTAATTAATCTGAGATAAATTTATCCAAATTTTAACGTTCAGAGCTAGACATTAGTCTAAATTTAATCAAGCCCCCTTTTCAACGTTCTCAAATTTATGTCATATTCTAAAATAATATTATTGGTTGTTCATTAATATTCAATATTTGCCATAATTTCCATGTCATAATTCAAACTGAAAATAAACGTACAGAATTGTCCAAGAAAGTTCAATCTGGTCCTCTGGACATAAAAAAAAAAAAGAAAAAAAATGAAATTTGGATGAGAGACGAAACGTTTCTATATTTTTTTTGCTTTGTTGTTGTTTTTTTTTTTTTTTGGAATGTCCAGAGGACCAGATTGAACTTTCTTGGATTTTTCTACCTGGATTATTGAGCATGCATCAGGATGTTACAGAATTGTATTTAAATTACAGATTCTTTGTGTTTTCTTCAAGGGACAGGAATTAAGTTCGCTACAAGAACTCATGGTTTATGTGTTTGAGGTGAGGCCAGTCCAGAGTATGTGAGCGTAAATACCTGTTAAAGGGTAGGAGTTTGACCGGACCAGAAGTCCAATATCCTATACATATGTAATCCCCTACATCTCTATTGGCGCCCAACGTGGGGTGAACGTTTAATTCACCCATGGAAAAGCAGAAGAATGTTTTAACACGCTGATTAATTTTGGGCTGAGTTAAATGAAACAGTTTCACTTTCCAACCCGCTGGTCTGATCAGCCAGGCGGAGGAAAGGATCAGACCGCTGTGGGTCTGTGTGTCTTTGTTTACATTCTGAAATGTTAAAGTGGCCGACGAGCCACTGTGTCTGTTTGTATCTGTGAAAGTAAAAGCTGGTTATTTTTCTCAGAATCGTGTTTATTAAAAATATCTAAAACACTTTGGTACTCTGAAAACATCAAACATACAGATGAAGGTTGATGAGGGTTCTCCAGGACCCTGTCGCATTGTTGAAAAGATTTTGTAATTTGTGTCAAAAGTCCAGTTGGTCAGATCCAAAATAGTAGTTTTTATTTTGGAAGATGTTTAAAAATAGGAGCTCCTATGCACAGAGAGCAAAAAAAGCAGGAGGAGAACAGGGCGAGGGAAGACAAAGCGTGTGCCTCGTTCCAGGGCCAGTGAAGAAAAAAAAAAGTGTTTTTTGTAAGATTACAGTATTTTGAAAATATTTTAGTTGAAACAATGAAATGTTTCCCAATTTAGGCCAAATAAAGAAGACCATCCCATGTCATAAATCTTAACCAAAAGATAAACAACACCACTCTTTTTTCACTTTGGGATTGAGTTGTTTGTGGGATTCAGTTTGTGGGATTCAGCTCCTCTGATTGAAGAAGTCATTTGGATGAAGGACAAAACGTCTCATCAACAAAATAAATCATCCAGATGACCTCATTGAACATTGTTGGATTTATACCTGGATAAATGAGCATGGAGTTTGACGTAAACGACACCATTTGAACATAAAATACTTTTTTCTGATTTGGAAGATGAGTGCAAGCACACATGATGCACACATGTCAAGATGGCTGCCAAAGCTAATTCACTTTATGCAACACAAAAATACCAATTTTCATGCTCAATAATATAGGTCAAAATCCAAAAATGTTCAGTCAGGTTTTTTAAAATTTTTTTACTGCAACATTTTATCCTTCATTCAAAGGACTTCTTTAATCTGAGGAGCCACCAGCAAACTGATGAAACATCTCAGCAACAAAAGAAACCATCCAGATAACCTGACTGAACATTGTTGGATTTTTACCTGGATTATTGAGCATGAAGTTTGGTGTTTTGAACCACTTTGGCAAGGCTGCCTCAGGAGTCTACAGGGGAGAGGGTGGGCCCCGGAGGAGAGGGCGGACACCGGAGGCCATCTTAGCACCAGAAAACTGTTTTTTTTCTTTCAGTATGGAATAGTCTATTTGTGGGAATCAGATGGTTTGGTGGCTAGTTCCTCAGATTGAAGAAGTCCTTTGGATGAAGTGCAGCTACAGTGTGTGCTCTCAGGACATTATTACCTGCAGTGTTCCCTCAGTGAGGACTGAACTAGGCAAAACGGCTTTCTCCTACTCCGCTCCTGTTTCCTGGAATTTATTGCAAAATGATTTGAAGCTCTCGACCTTGACCTCTCTAAGTAGCTTTAAACATCTGTTAAGTTCCTGGCAAGAATCAATACAGACATGTTCCTGTTTTTAGTTTTCTACACCACCTCATAATCTAGCTGTTTTTTCACTACGTTTTTTCCTCCTTGTAACTATCATTTTGTTTTCAATTGTTAAAAAAAATGTATGGATCATTTGTGATTGTCTATTGTTGTCGTTGTTATCCATTGTTGTCATCACTCTGTTAAAATCCAGGTCTCTCTTGTAAATGAGTCCTTGTGGCTCAATGGGACTAACCTGTTTAAATAAAGGTTGAATGAAAGACGAAACGTCTCAGCAAAAAAATAAAAAAATAAATTTAAACGCCCAGATAACCTGACTGAACATTGTTCAACACAAGAATAGCTTTCTTCAGTCAGTTTTACAGACAATGGGTTGAACTTCAATGTGGATGTAGATGAAAGTCATTCACAATGCACAACGTGCTAGGTCTTGCATTTTTTATGAGAAAATGTGCAAAATTATTCAAAAGGTTTGACCAAAATGGTCATAATCAGTGACATATGAAGGTTTATAACTCAGACATTTATTATTATAACATGATTTTAAATGTAAACTCTTTCATGATTGTGGTAAGACATAGATCTTTAATTTTGTATGCCTTTTAAATAAAGGGCAACCTTTATTTTCTGTTCTGTAAATAATTTGCATGTTTTGTATTGTTATTTGAGACATGAGGGAGTTCTGAGTTTGCACGTTCACACGGATTAGGTGAAAAAGCACCTCCACCCTCACAAAAATAACGTTTGTCTGCATCTAGGCAGATTAGAGGTTATTGTTTCTTGCTAAAATGATATTACATTCTGTGCTCAAGTCATTTACCTTTCAGTTCCATGAGCAGGTTCACTTTGGTTCATATCCATGATATATGAGACTTACATTTCATGGAGATTTTCATGTTATGGGACTTTTTGCTTTGATGATACACTTTTCTCATTGTATTTTGAGATATGTAGCCCTTAAAGATGGAAACCAAGAGCTCCTCTTAGCATCTCATACAATCTACCAGCTTTGCAACTTTTAATAACATTTCCTTCTCTGCACGATGTGCAGTATTGGAGAATGCACCAGTACATTTATTCACAAGGGGATAATTAAACCTGCTGCCAGGAGCTGATAGCATTAGACAGTCACTGTGAAGAGAAATGACCTCCACATCTATCAATCTTATAGTTAAAAAATAGGAAAATGTTTAGTGATGATGTGATTAGGAGGGCTCACAGGAAGCTGAGACAATAGAGGACATCAGAGGGCTTTATTAGTCTCATTAGCTCAGATTACTCTGAAGGTCAGCTTCTGAACATTGTATCTACCATTCAGAGTAGACTCATTTGTTCATGTTGACCTTCATCTTCCTCATATTTGTAAACCACACAGTGTTCAGAGTCCAGCGTTCTCACTGTGATCCATCAGATCAGCAAGGCAAAAGGGCCTTTTCCTACTCCGCTCCTGTTTCCTGGAATATCTTACAAAAAGATTTGAAGCTCTCGACCTTGATCTCGACCTTGACCTCTCTAAGTGGCTTTAAGAATCTGTTGGACTCCTGGCAGGGACCAATGCAGACATGTTCCTGTTTTTAGTTTCTACATTCGCCTTAGAATCTAGCTGTTTTTTGTTACTTATCTTTTTTTTAGCCATCCTATTTGTAAAAAAAAAAATGTGTATGACTTTTTATAACTGTTTATTGTTGTTGCTGTTGTCCATTGTTGTCATCATTCTTTGTTGAAATCAGGTCTCTCTTGTAAATGAGTCCTCGAGGCTCAATGGGATTTACCTGTCGAAATAAAGGTTGAATTAATGAAAAAAAGTGTTAGCCGATTATCCCATTACAAATACTCAGAACAGACAACAAAACAATACAAATGCCTAAATATCTGCCAAGGACTTGCTTGTATTTTATTTTTAAAGTAAAAAAATAAAATGTTGAATTAATACTGAATACGCACCACATGTTGAACATGTGGTGGGATGAAATTATGTACACAGTGTCCCAGTTACAGACAAAAATAAAATGTAAAAGAAAAACAGTAATAGGATCAAAGATATGAACTAAGAAAAATATCAACTAAAACATCTACTAATAATACATTAAGCACTAATAGCAGTAAACAATCAAAACAATACGTCAAACAGCAACATGAAATTGAGTTTGTGCAGCCTTACGAATCTCTAACCAGGATAATCACTGTGAAAAATCACATCATGTTGCTGCTGATCTGTTTCATGTTGCTGCTGATCTGTTTCATGTTGCTGCTGATCTGTTTCATGTTACTGCTGATCTGTTTCATGTTGCTGTGTTCATTCGTGCTAATCTCTTCACACAGACTCATGTCCGTGCTGCTGTTCGGCGTATTGTGTTTATTGTTTTTATACTATTTATTTATTCCTGTTAAACAATTTTTTGTCTTAAGTGGTGTCCATGAACATTAAATTTCCTAAACATTTTTTACAATGTTAAGTGCATATAGTGTTTGTTTAAATTATACTGGAAGTTGAGGAAAAATTCCAATTGCATTTGAGTGTCCCAATGATCCTAGGAGCTATGCTGTCAGTGGCTTCACACCCCTAGTAGGGTCAACCAAGGCAGACAGGTCCTAGGTGAGGGACCAGACAAAGTGCAGCCCTAACTCCCCTATGATGAGAAAAAGAAATAGACTTGATGTTCCCTCGCCCCGGACGTGGGTCACCGGGGCCCCACTCTGGAGCCGGGCCTGGAGGTGTAGCACGCGGGCGAGTGCCTGGTGGCCAGGCTTTTACCCATAGAGCTCGGCCGGGCACAGCCCAAAGAGGAAACGTGGGTCCCCCTTCCCATGGGCTCCCCACCTGTGGGAGGGGCCTAAGGGGTCAGGTGCAATGTGGGATGGGTGGTGGCCAAGGGCGGGGACCCTGGCGGTCTGATCCTCGACTACAGAAGCTGGCTTCTGGGACATGGAATGTCACCTCACTGGTGGGGAAGGAGCCTGAGCTGGTGTGTGAGGTTGACAGGTTCCGGCTAGAAATAGTCGGACTCACCTCTACGCATGGCTCTGGCTCTGGAACCAGTTTTCTTGAGAGGGGTTTGACACTTTTCCACTCTGGAGTTGCCCCTGGTGAGAGGTGCAGAGCAGGAGTGGGCATACTTATTGCCCCCCATCTTGGTGCCTGTGTGTTGGGGTTCACCCCATTGAATGAGAGGGTGGCCTCCCTCTGCCTACGTGTGGGGGGACGGGTTCTGACTGTCGTTTGTGCTTATGCACCAAATGGCAGTTCAGATTATCCACCCTTTTTGGAATCCTTGGAGGGAGTATTGGAAAGTGCACCTCCTGGGGACTCCCTTGTTCTGCTGGGGGACTTCAATGTTCATGTGGTCAATGATAGTGAGACCTGGAGGGGTGTGGTTGGGAGGAATGCACCCCCTGATCTGAACCCGAGTGATGTTCTGCTGTTGGAATTCTGTGCTCATCATGGATTGTCCATAATGAACACCATGTTCAAGCATAAGGGTGTCCATATTTGTTCTTGGCACCAAGATATCCTAGGCCGCAATTCGATGATCGACTTTGTCGTCATCTCATCTGATCTGTGGCCACATGCCTTGGACACTCGAGTGAAGAGAGGGGCGGAGCTGTCCACTGATCACTACCATTCAGAGGTGGTGAGTTGGCTTCGATAGTGGGGGAGGATGCCTGTCAGACCTGGCAGGGCCAAACGTATTGTGAAGGTTTGCTGGGAACGTCTGGCAGAGTCTCCTGTGAGACGGAGCTTTAACTCCCACCTCAAGGAGAAATTCGAACATGTGCCAGGGGAGGTGGGGGACATTGAGTCCGAGTGGGCCATGTTCCGTGCCTCTATTGTCGAAGCGGCTTACCTGAGCTGCGGCTGCAAGGTTGTCGGTGCCTGTTGCGGTGGCAATCCTCGAACCTGGTGGTGGACACCGGTGGTGAGGAATGCTGTCAGGCTGAAAAATTAGTCCTATTGGGCCTTTTGGGCCTGTGGGACCCTGGAAGCAGCTGATGGGTCCCGCCAGTCCAAGCGACATGCGGCTCAGGTGGTCACTGAGGCAAAAACTTGGGCATGGGAGGAGTTCAGAGAGGCCATCGAGAATGACTTCCGCACGGCTTTGAGGCGATTCTGGTCCACCATCCGGCATCGAAGCGGTACACCACCAACACTGTTTATAGTAGGGGTGGTGTGCTGCTGACCTCAACTTGGGATGTCATTCTAGGATGATGTCAGACAAAAACAGTAGAACATTATATGTTTTTGAAAGTGGGAATCTGAGGCCTCCTCCTCTATATAATGCAACTTTAAAACAGATTCCCAGCCGGTTTTCACACCTGATGGGAACAGAGGGGCCTCGTCTGTGAATTAGAGGAACAAAGACCTACTGTTTTAGGTTTTAGGTGTGAACTGCCAATCTACATATGTGTACAGTGTGTGTGTCTTATCTCACTCAGCCTTATAACCTGTATCTCTCATTCTCTGCTCTTTGAATTGAGAAAGCTCCTCGGATGAGGAGCGAAACGTCTTCTGTTACAAATAAAGTCCAGTTGTTTTTGTATTGAACGCTTTTTGAATTCATCATGTCCTGGATGACTGAGAATCTTCACCAGCATATAAAGAGAATAGGAGGGGACCCAGTATGGACCCCTGCGGAACCCCCTATTTAAGTTCTGCCTCTGCGGAACTAAAATTCTTGATGGAGACACAAAAGGATCTGTCAGTGAGGTAAGATCTGAACCAATTGAGGGCTGATCCTGTGACCTTCAGCAGGGCAGTTTCAGTGCTGTGGAGAGGTTTAAAGCCAGATTGGAATAGCTCTAAGATGGCGTGATCCTCCAGGAAGCACTTCAACTGGGACTCGACTATTTTCTCCAGTACTTTAGAAACAAATGGGAGTTTGGAGACAGGCCGGTAGTTGGAAACGACTGAGGGGTCAAGGTTTGGTTTTTTCAGGAGAGGGTGGACAGAAGCATGTTTAAAGGATTTTGGCACCACGCCAGTGGATAAACTACTGTTTACTATGGCAAGAATGGATGGACCTAGAGTTGGAAAAACCTCCTTTAGTAGTCGAGGGGGGACCACTTCAAAGGGGGAGCCAGAAGGTTTCAAGTTGCACATGACCTGCTCTAGAGAAGATAGAGTGATGGGTTCAAAATGGTCAAAAGGAGCTACAGATTGAGGTGGGATGGATGGGTCATGAGTTGGAGGGGAAATGAGAGCCCTGGTGGTCACAATATTTTCCACAAAGAAATGTAGGAAGTTGTCGCACAGCTCAGTCGAGGCTTCCAGAGGTGATGGTTCAGTGAGGTGAAGAACAGAGTTTAGGGTGGAGAAGAGGACACGTGGGTTGTGAGAGTTTGAGGTAATTATATCAGAGAAGAATTTTGATTTAGCAGCTTTTACTGTTTTCTGATATTGGTGCCAACTCTCTTTAAGTATTTGAAAAGAGACCTGCAGCCTGTCTTTCCTCCACTTTCGTTCCGCCCTCCTACATTGCTGCCTAACGGCCTTGGTGATGTCACTCAGCCAAGGTTCTGCTCTGAGTTTTATTTTTTGGTTTTAACAGGAGCAACATGATCCAGAGTCTTTAAGCAGACAGAGATGAACTGGGATGTCAGCTCCTCAGTGGTGGTGAGAAACACTGGGGCCTGAATTATCATTTCAGAGTTTTAAACATCTGTGAAACGTGCGGCAGTGAAGTGGTTAATGGTCCGAGTGCGACGTGCAGGAATGCAGGACTTAGGAGTTAGATGGGGGAGGGTGAACTCAAAACGGACTGGCATGTGGTCTGAAAAAACATTATCACCAATAACAAGATTATTAACAGTCACATCATGAGTTAAAACAAGGTCCAGTGTATGTCCACGCTCTTGGGTGGGATCGTTTACATGCTGAGTTAAATTAAATGAGTCCAATAGATCTAAAAAGTCCTTAACCAAGGGCTTCTCAGGACAGCACATGTGCAAATTAAAATCACCAATAATGAAAACATGCTCATATTTTGGTGTGATTTCAGCCAAGAAGTCAGAAAACTAATTTATGAAATCCTTAGATCGAGGTGGGCGGTAGACAAGTGCAAATAACGTCGGAGGTGAATGTCCGAGTTCAAAGACGCTCAGCTCAAAGCTGGCGTGGGAAACTGGGATGGGCAGTTGTTTACAGTCAAAAGTTGATTTGAATATTGTTAATAATCCACCACCGCGCCGGCCTGATGGCCACGGGGCGTTAAAACACAGACTGTTCGGTGGCAGTAATTCCGTCAAGGCGCAGGACTCACCCGGAGACATCCAAGTCTCTGTGATGCAGAAAATGTCCAGATTGTGCTCTTGAAAGTAATCCCTGAGGATAAAATTTTTGTTGGTAACAGATCTTGCGTTGACCAAACACATCCGGATATTGTCTAAAGTGGAGCTAGCAGCGATGGAGCTAGCAGCGGTGGAGCTAGCAGCGGTGGAGCTAGCAGCGGTGGAGTTAGCGCGCGCTAATGGCCGCAGGTTTTCAATAACAGCCCCTCCAGGTCGGTCCGGGCTGCGCACCGGCTGACAACTCACGTTGGTTACCTGGTCCGGGCACACAGGAAGCTGGAGACCATGACCGCCAGCTGGAGAGGAAGATGCAGCATGCAGAGCTTTCAGCTTCACCAGCTGACCAGCACGTTTTCCCTGGCGTCTGAAGCGAGATCTCCGGGCAGGGAGTTGAGGAGCGCAGCGGAGGTAAGCTGGCACATCCGCCAGCAGGGGGGAGGGGGGGAGGGGTCCAGAGGTATGCTTATAATGGTCTAAATAAGCGACGTCAGTGTCAGAAAAACGAAGATTCAAAAGTTGTTGTCTGTCATACACCAGCAGAGTTGATGTCACAGATGTGAAATGCAAATAACAAAAATAATCCGAACACCATCAGCAGAGGTGGATTGCAAGACATGTACACGGGCGCCATCTTACCGGAAGTTCATCCATCCATCTTCACTGGGGGGCTGGAGACACCCTCAGCCCAGCTCAAACTGCAGTTGGGCCACCTCGTTGGGTTTGTTTGCCCATTTGAACTGTGATGTTTTATGGTCTGAAACTTTTCTGCATCATTCATATTACTGTCACTATTTTAAGATCTCAGATTATCTGGAGTCACTGAATCTTATTAATACACCTGGATCTGCCCATCACTGCAACTTTTACTGTTTTTGGGTTCTGAATGATCGCGTCTTCATTAATCCAAAAAAGTTAAATCTGGTCCTCTGGACATTCAAAAAAAACAAAACAAAGCAAAAAACAAAAAAAATGTAGAAACGTTTCGTCTCTCATCTGAGAGACTTCCTCAGTCTGAGGAGCTGTATTCAGCTCAGTCTCTTAAATAGCACCTTCTCAGAGTGGATCAACCAGTTTGCTGCTGACAACCAAAACCAGCTGATCACATGGTCAAGAAGGACCATCAGCCTAACAATGGATCATTAGCACACTGATGGCTGTTTACTGTTCACAGAGGGCTGAGTGATACTAGCAATCACAGCATTGTAAGAGGGGGACAGTTGAACAGGTAGGCCTCCACCCCTGTTTAACGATGGACGATTTATTTTCACAAAGATGGCCTCCTTTACTCCTCTCTCAAACCATCGTTCCTCTCTATCCAGGATGTGCACATTTTCATCCCTGAAAGAGTGACCGCTGGCCTGGAGATGAGTGTAGACCGCAGAGTCCTGGCCTGATGATGTTGATCTTCTGTGCTGGGTCATCCTTTTGGCCAGTGGCTGTTTAGTTTCCCCAATGTAAGACTGATCACCCTCCTGACACTGAACAGCATACACAACATTACTCTGTTTGTGCCGGGGGACTGGATCTTTGGGATGAACCAGTCTTTGCCGTAATGTATTTTGGGGTTTAAAAGCCACTGGGATGTTATGTTTAGAAAATAAATGCCTCAGTTTCTCTGATACTCCCTCAACACATGGAATGACCACTGGTCTGGGTCTGGGTTCCTCCTTTTCACCTTAACCCAGACCAAGTGCGCCCCCTACATTATTCCAATAGATATATCTCAGTGATACATGATCCGATCGAACCAAATTTTTTGTGATTCATCAGTGAGCACCTATAGACACATTGGTATTGTTGATTCATGACATCCTGATGCATGCTCAATAATTCAGGTTGATTTATGACGTGACATAAGGCCCACCCTCTCAGAGAATAAACTGTCAATTATTGGGTGACTCTTCCAGCTTTGCCCTGTGTAAGTTATAAAACTGAAACTGTAACTGTTGACTACCACACAACATGTGGAAAAGCATATTTGAAGTGCTCGTCAAACATTCGCAACAAAACAGGGAGTCACAATAACTCCTGTCTGGAAGGTTGGATTTCACGTATACTTGTAAGACCTGGAGCTGGACTAGTACTGAAATGGATGGAAGGCGATGTTAAACATTTAGGAAATGCGCCTCGTGGTGGACGTGTGCGGGATTGGCATCATCATCATCATCATCATCATCAACTTTATTTATAAAGCACTTTAACACAGCCATAGCTGAAACAAAGTGCTGAAACATCAGTTAAAAACAAGATAAAAGACAGCATAAAAACAGAGCTACAAACCCAAGCACACAACTCAATTTAAAACACAATAAAACAACAAGTTAAACAGATAAAATCAACACCAATAAAATAAAGTAAAATCAAGACTCGGGTTGAAGGCCAATGAATAGAGATGAGTTTTTAGATGGGTTTTAAAAATGGACAGCGAGGGGGCCTGTCGAATGTACAAAGGCAGAGTGTTCCATAATTTAGGGGCACTAACAGAGAAGGCCCTGTCTCCTCTAAGCTTCCTGGCATGACATTGTTCGCGATGGCGACTGGGTGGAGGGGCTGGAGCTCCTGCGGTCGCGGCATGGCCGGAGCGGTGCTTTGCTGGGAGGGCCTTAAATGGCATTCAAACGTGCATTTTCACAGGAAATGCAAATTCTCTAGTTCTTTGTACTTTCTGTACATTTTTTGACAGCTAACTACTCCCACAGTTTTTGTGCTATTTCAACAATTCTTATATCAATCCATTCGGCTGTTTGAGGACAAGTTGGCCATGACTTTTGTTATTGGTGCAACTTTAGGTCCTTGAGATATTTAGCCTTTTCTGCAATTTTGGCTGTCATTGAAAATGAATTGAGCTTATTTTACAACCTTAATAACTTTGATCTGTTTACAACCTTGTACTAATACTTTCACATTTATACATGGTTAAGCTTCTTTCAGCTTAATTGCACAAACATTTTAAGCACAATTCAGCTAGTTCATCTAATTTCAGCTGTTGTTTCAGCTGTTTTGCGTTCCTTTCAGCCTGATTCATCTAATTTGAACATTTTTGTGCTTCTTCAAACTTATTTATGCTAAGTTCAGTTTGTCCTGCTCATTTCAGCTTATTTCTGCAAGTTTTAGCTTTTTCTTCTATTTCAGCTAGGATTTAGCTGTCTTTATGCTAAATTCCTTTTTATCAGCTAATTCCACATTTTTTGCAATCATTTAAACTTTTTTCAGCCTAATTCATCAAAAACCTTCTCCCCTGACTTCCTTCAGGTAATTTAAGCTTCTTTCTGCTTGTTTTAGCTACTATTCTGCTGTTTTGAGCAAATTTCAGCTTTTCTCAGATAATTTCCACTTTATTATTCTAATTTATGCCTACTTGAGCCTTAGTGGGTACAATTAAGCTCCCTCCACTTCCTTTTGGAAATTAAAGCTTCTTTCTAGATTTCTTTAGCTACTATTCAGCTGTTTTATAAAAAATAGATACCTCGGCCATTTTTAGAGCTATTCAGCTAAGATTTCATGTGTTTTTTTCATTCATTCGTTCAACCTTTATTTAGAGCCTTGAGGACCCATTTACAAGAGAGACCTGATTTCAACAAAGAATGATGACAACAATGGACAATTGAAAGTGCTGGTAGCTGAGAACAGTCCCTAATAAGCTGACTATAAATCAAAAATCCAATATGGTCACCTTAGCAAACAAAGGAAAAATACTATAAATCAGCCAATTTTAGTCATATTGAGCCAAAATTAGGTGTGATGATAGCTGGCAATGTTACCCATCAAATGCATCAACAAAATCAAAATTCCAAGATGGCCACCAATGCTACTTTAGAATGGATTTAACGCAGCCATTTTTACGCATACAGAGCTGAAATTTTGCGAGATTATAGCTGAGAACATTCCCTATCACATACTACATCCAAATCAAAAATCAAAGATGGCCACCTTAGCTAAAAAGGAAAAAATATGATAACTCAGTTATTTTTAGAACTATTCAGCTGAAATTTGGTATAGCGGTAGCCGAGAACAAACCCAAGCACAGTACTGTCAGATCAACAGTTTATATTGGCAGCAGCCTGGCAGTCCATTACATTAGGAACAATTGTGCATGTTATGCTTCCTTCTGATTTTTGAAGCTTCTTTCTGGTGTTTTAAGCTACTTTTTAACTATTTTCTTCACATTCTTAAGCAAGAAGCATTCACACTTGTATTTTCTCAGGAAATGCAAATTCTCTAGTTTAAAACTATTTCCTGTTTTTATTTTTGGGACATGTTTTCAGGCAATTTTGGAAGCATTTTTTAATATGAATGGAACATCCATCCATCTAACTCCCTACTTCATCCATATTTTATAGTGAGAGGAACTGAAATAGCAACAACTGAGTAGTTGAAACAAATATATAAAATAAAAATGAAATAATAGCTAACAGCGTGCTGCTCTTGTTTAAATTACAGAAATGTTTCAGACTTGAATCGGCTGTACTGATGAAAAATTCAGCAGCATGCAGCTTTTGGCTTCACTTTGTGTTTGTCTGCTAACGCTGCAGCTGCCGGAGATTCCAGTATTTATTCGATTGTGGATTGGAGAGCTGATGCAAGCTGCCGAGTCAAGAATGAGGACCTTTCTGTTTGAAAGCTTTAGATTTGCCCTGGAATCAGACATTTGGAAAGCTTTCAGCACATCTTGACTTTTTAAAAATGGAAAGCTACACTTCCAGCAATCACTAGTGAAAGGTGCATTCGACCAACTTAGATTTGTTCAAAAGTTCTGCTTTTTCCACTTAAAAACTTTTGAAAAATGTGAGTAGAAGGCACAAGATACTACAGCAGGTGTTGTAAATATACTTATAATGCAAAGGTAAAAAAAACAGTTTTTTGTTTGACCTTGTAGTTTCTAACTCTAAACTCTTTATGATAAGGAGGCAGCAACCTTTCTGCCTCTCATCACAGAATTTCATCATCAAATTTGAAAATGAACCTAACAGTGGTAGATCTGTGACAGAACAGCAGATTGGATGTAGGAGTGGAAGGTTTATCAAACTGAAGAAGAACCATGGCAGACAAGGATGTATTGAAACATCTCCTTTGCAGCAGTGTGCTGACTCAGCACTGTTTTTAAGTGCGTAATCACATGAAATAAATGAAATAAAGTCTATCAAAACTCAGGAAATACTCCACACCATGCAAGGTGTGTTTGCATCATCCAGTGAGACTAGCAGAGCATCTGTAAATGAAATGGGTTAAAACACAATTTCAGTTCAAACCATCACAGTTCATGCTCGATAATAATCCAGTTAAAAATCCAACAATGATCAGTCGGGTCATCTGCATGGTTTCTTATTTTGCTGAGATGTTTTTTCCCTCCTACAAAGGATTTCTTCTATCTGAGGAGCCACCAAACAAACTGATTTCCACAAAACGGCATACTCAACAATGATAAAAACCTGTTTCCAGGTACTAAGATGGCCTTCGGGGCCTGCCCTCTCACCTGTCAACTACTCCGAGAAAGTCATGCATAAGTGGTTCCAAACACCAAAGTTCATGCTCAATAATTCAGAAAAAAAAATCATATTAATATCAATATTATTAATGCCCAGAGTTCACAGTATTAATTTTAATATTATTAATGCCGAGAGTTCACCTAACCTACAAAGCTCTCAACAACCTAGCTCCATCTTATATTAGAGATCTTATTGTTCCATATGTTCCTAACAGAGCACTTCACTCTCAGACTGCAGGTTTACTTGTGGTTCCTAGAGTTTCCATCAGCAGAATGGGAGGAAGATCTTTCAGTTATCAGGCTCCACTCTTGTGGACAGGAGCCTGATAACAGAAAGTTCTTCCTCCCATCCTGTTTTTGGAAACTCTAGGAACCACAAGTAAACCTGCAGTCTGAGAGTGAAGTGCTTTGTTAGGAAAACTTTTCATCAAAACATGTCTGCCGTGTGGAAGTATTTTACACTAGAAACACTACAAAGCAAGACAGCAACGTGCAATGTCTCCAGAGCCATAGCACCACATTAAACGGTGGTAAAGTGTTTTACGTTGGACATTCAAGCTCCGGTGCTTCAGCAGTTTGCTCCTTTCACTGAACCCGTAGCAGGCAGCCTGACCCCGGCCAGCTGCATCCAATCTGCCCCGTTCAGTCTGCCTGTCTCTGAGGAGGGGCAAACTGAGCGCGGCTGAATGAAATCAGACTGTCTGCTGTGGAGTGAACAAGAAGAAGACATCGCTGAAGCTCTGGAGCTCAAATGTTTACAGAGAAGTTGCTAAATTTCATCATAATAATGATCAATCAAGGCCTCAATAGTAAAATAATTTTTACTATTGAGGCCTTGAAGGCCAAAGAAGAGCACATTAAACAACAACTAACAATGTGCCTAGATCAGACCACACTTCAGCAAGTGATGGACTGTACAGATCAGGCACGCTTAGCACAGCATGTCAAGTCCAAAACTCGACAACAAAACAAGTTTAACTTACTGATAACTCATCAACGCCATCACTATTCCAATAACAACACATTCATTGGAAGACAGTTACATGCCAGGGAGACAGAAAAGTGGGTGAGGAATTTATCTGACAGACAGCTCACCCAGCCGGAGACAGAGATTCTTGCCAGGGGACTGAACTTTGTGGTTGCACCAAGAAGAATTCCTCTGGTGGAGATGATCACAGCCACAGAATCAGCCATCCGCAACAATAAAATTCAAGAGTGTGAGGCAGAACAGCTCAGAATCAAAGTTTCAGCCAGCCTCAACAATGCCAAACCACCACCTTCCAACATCAATAGAGAGGAGAGGGATGCACTCACCACTCTTGGCAAGGACAAAAACATCATCATTCTCCCAGCAGACAAAGGAAGGTGCACAGTGATTTTGAACCAGAAAGACTATCATGAGAAAGTTATGACACTCCTTAGTGACTTAACCACTTATGAGCCACTGAAAAGAGATTCAGAAAGTGGTTACAAGAAGAAGTTGATAGATTGCCTGAAAATTCTGGAGCAGGACAAGGCTATTGACCGTATTCTGTACCACAGACTGTACCCAGGGGAGGCCACACCTAGTCTGTATGGTTTACCTAAAATCCACAAACAAGGTGTACCTTTAAGACCAATTGTCAGCATGATTAACTCTGTCACTTACAATGTTTCCAAATATCTGGTGTCTGTACACATCCCTTTAGTTGGCAGCTTAGAACACCACATACAGAACACCATGGACTTTGTGGATAAGGTGAGGGATGTCATCATGGAGACTGATGAAACAATGGTCTCTTTTGATGTCACATCACTCTTTATGTGCATTCCTGTTGATGATGCAGTAGAGGTGGTCAGTTTAAGATTAAAATCAGACACCACTCTATACCATACCATACCTTACCATACCATACAATACCATACCATTTTATTTATAGAGCACTTAAAACAGCGGCAAGGCCAACCAAAGTGCTGTATAGACAGAACAACAGGTAACACACAAAGCAATATACAAAATGAAGTAGATCAGAAATATAGACATAAAAACGATGCAGATAATGACAACTAACCAGTGTGGAGCATACAGGTTCAAACACAGATCATCTGGTATTAAAAGCTACTGAATTGTAGTGGGTTTTTAAACACTCTGAGCAGCAGGACCACGCTTTCCACAGAGCAACTGTGTCAACTCCTGAAACTGTGCCTGCAGTCAAACCACTTCACATACGGGAAGCAATATTATAGGCAGAAACACTGGTGTGCTATGGGGTCTCCAGTTTCTCATATTGTGGCCAACCTGTACATGGAGGAGGTAGAAAAGAGAGCCATGACGTCCTTTTCAGGGACACCATCAAGTCTTTGGTTCAGGTATGTTGATGACACCTGGGTTAAAATTAAATCTCAGGAAGTCCAACATTTTACTGA
>NC_056510.1:340462-344138 GCF_014905685.2 Nematolebias whitei
GACCATCAGCCTAACAATGGATCATTAGCACCTGATGGCTGTTTACTGTTCACAGAGGGCTGAGTGATACTAGCAATCACAGCATTGTAAGAGGGGGACAGTTGAACCCGGAGGCTCCGCCCCTGTTTAATGATGGACGTTTTCTTTTCACAAAGATGGCCTCCTTTACTCCTCTCTCAAACCATTGTTCCTCTCTGTCCAGGATGTGAACATCTTCATCCTTGAAAGAGTGACCGCTGGCCTGGAGATGAGTGTAGACCTCAGAGTCCTGGCCTGATGATGTTGATCTTCTGTGCTAGGCCATCCTGAATACAGCACCTCAGACTGAGGAAGTCTCTTGGATGAGAGACGAAACGTTTCTATATATTTTTTTTGCCTTTTTTTTTTTTTTTTGAATGTCCAGAGGACCAGATTGAACTTTTTTGGATTTTTATTAAATCTTTTTTATTTATCAATCTTTTTTGAAAACATGTAAGCACAAATACATTTTCAAACCAGATAACATAGAACGTTGATGAATTAAAAAAATCAGTTTGTTTTTACCACAGTAAAGTAGTTTCTTTAACACTAGTCATTGAAGTTTTTTGGTGTGTGTGCCATACAAAAGCATAATTTGACAGCAGCATTGCAAAATGCCACAAGAGGTCAGTGTAACTGAAGCTTCAACAAATGAACCCATTTTTGAAACAATTGGCCCAACATGTTCAGTGCTTCATAAAAGCTTAATTTGCTCATCACTAGTCATTGTAACTGAAGCCTCAGCAATTAACCTGCTTTTTAAACATTTGGCCCAACTGGTTCATTACTTCATAAAAGCTTCATTTGCTTATCACTAGCATGAATGCTGGACATCTACGGCTTGGAAAGGTTTGATAATCTGGCAATGGTGGCTTGTGGATGTGGAGCTTATAAAGGCAGGTAAACAGGTGATTCTGATGAGTGCTAATTGCTTTGGAGAAATGAGGGGGGTGCAGCTTGGAGGGAACAGGCTTGAGCTGAAGGATGGGTGATAGGCAAAAAAGACATGGAAACAGAAACTATGGCAGGAAGGGGCAGAAACCTGACAAAATGTGATGTTGACGAGTCCAGACTGTGGGTCCAGAATGTGGGTCCAGAGGAGTCCTCTCTGATAGGCTGGTAGATGTGAGGGTCTCTAAGCGGGACATTTCAGGTTACAGTGGGATCAGCAATGGGACACTTTCTTCTGCCACTGTTTCTTGTTTCCCTCAGGACAAAGGGACTGTTTTTCTTTCAATTTTAATTATTTAGTTCCATTCCTTTTGGCACGCTGTGCATCTGCTTGTTTCAGTGAATTCATGAATGCTTAACAGAAATAAATTAATGATGTCATTCCACATTTAGATTGTCAGGCAGCTGCCCCACTGAGATTCTTACAGTGTTGCCTCTGTTTCATTACATCTCCAGTGGATCTAAATGTTTGTTGCTCCGGGATCGCCATGGCAACAGAAACATGATTTGATCTGTCTCCCGAATGATGAAAACAATGATAGAAATGTAAAGCGTATGTGAGCAGGGCACTGACAGAACTCAGTCCATGTCGTGTGAGCACGTAAGCATTTACACCCCCACAGCGAAAGCTAATTGAATTTTGTGGGTTGAAAAGACAAGATGAGTTTCCATCCAAATGCAAACACACAACAATAAATCCTGCAGCAGCTACAAGGTCCAGACTCTGGAGGAAATCAGGGGTTCCCTCCTGAGGGAAGAGGTGGAAGAGTTCCACTCTAGGAGAATATCCTTCCCAAGGGAGGAGGTGGCAGAGCTAATTTCTAGGAGAATATCCTTCCTCAGGTAGGAGGAGGCAGATCTTTTCCAGATTGTTTTCATCAGTGTTTCCCATCATGCACCACTGACCTTCTAGCAGCCCCTGGGTGGCAGGCTGAGCTCACTGGTCTCAGTTGTTTCCCATCCACCTGAAGAGTCTCCACCAGCATGTAGGACTGGGTCTGCTCAAAACCCAGCACCAGAACCTTAACTACCCATCATTTTGACCTACATCAAACCACTGTGTCTTCTCTGTCTTCGTGTCTCCTTGCCTCTGTCCTGGAGTCTGCTCCTACTGAAACTCTTGCCTTGGAGTTCACATTTACAAACCACAGAGAAACCAAAATCACAGACATCACTGACTCAGCCTTATCTTTGTGTTCCATCTGACACTGTCCAACCAGTCCCTCATCTGTCTTTTGGACCATCAACATCCTGGTCCTTGCCTATCCTCCTGGCCTATCCTCCTCTCCAAACCTGAAGGAGATCATAGAACATTCTTGCAGTTCTGGTTAATATCTCTATGAAAATCATTTGTTCACCTTCTACAAACCCAACATGGTAAATACAGCCTTTGCCTTTTCCTCCCTGTCTCTGTGCGTCTCCTGGGCTTCAGAGCTCTGAACTCTGTTTGAAGGAACAGTTGTTACTAAAAATTACCATCCTCGTGCAGCAATATAATATAATTCCGAATGTCATAACTTGAGGAGCCTCTGTCAGTGACTCTAAGCTGCTGCTACACCAGGTTTGATCTCATCTGTCCATCTGTTGTCATTTTGTGTTGGCTAGAGTCAATGAGCTGTGATGATTGTGTTGAATTGAATTCCCTACAAAATATATTCAGTTGTACACATGAGGTTTTCTCTGGCAATTCCATTAAAATCCATTGGGTAATTCACAATATTTTGCTAACAGACAGAGGTAGCTCCAGTTATTAAAGGCTAACCTGTAGAGCCTGAAGGAGGAGTTGGGATTGACACTCAGTTACTATCTCTTTAAATCTCATTCCAACATCTGGAAAACTGACTGTCTTGAAATTATTTAGTTCACGTAGCAGCAACACTTTTAATTGGAAGAACTCCAAAACTCAATGAGTTGCAGATGTACATCCAATAATTACCTTCTGACTTAATAAAAATTGTTTATATCTTCCGTTTATGAGGGATTTAAAAAGAGAATGTTTGTAGTTCTGGAGATGAGTGTTTTTTCTGGACTGGAATTAAACAGAGAATTAAGTAAACCTAAATGTTTTTAATGCAAGCTATTCAAGTGGGGAGGAGTTGCACTATGGAGAATAACAGGAGGGACGTTTTTCTTTCTTGTCTGAGGTAGAGCAGAGTGATGGATCATGGAGAAAGGAGGGAGACATTTTATCTCACCAGGTCCAATGGTGGCCTTGGCCCCCATGGATTAATATTTGGCCACCCCAATCATTTGAGGAATAGTTTATTCTTCTTCTGGGAGGTGGATTATAATAGTGGTGGCCATCTTGGATTTTGACATGGCAGTTCAATTTTCAATATGTTCCTTTCTTATGCGTGGATGCAGATGCTCTTCATTCTGCAATGTGGACAGACAGTTACTGTAGTTTCTAGTTTGTACATGCCAGTGAGACAGAGCCATGTCAGAGTGTGCTGCTACTGCAGAGCTTATTAATATGAAACTGAAGTTTCCAGCTGTTCAGGCTGAAAGTGACACACAAGTCTTTCCCCTAAATGAACGACACACACCGTCTCCTCCTGCTAAATAAGCTGCTGATGCTTTCCAACATGGAGCTTCCAAAGTGTCTTCATGAGGTGGAACACAGCGAGCTGCAGGAAAAAAACACAATCATTCAGTCAAATATTATCACATGAATGGGAGGCGGCCAAAATGCTTCAGTTCTAAATGC
>NC_056510.1:344238-363437 GCF_014905685.2 Nematolebias whitei
TTGATTGTTGTTGTTGTTGTTGTTAAGCACTTTGATAACAGGTTCTGTTTTAAATGTGCTCTATAAATAAAGTTGACTTGACTTGACTTCCTGTTTTCTCTGCTGGTAGTTGGAGTAATTTGTTTGCTCGAGGAGACTTTATTTTCAAGATTCAAGATTAAAGGTTCTTTGTCATTTGCACCACATGTGGTAAATGTGGTGGAATGAAATTGTGTACACAGGGTCCCAGTTACATCCATCCATTTTCTTCCACTTATCCAGGGTCGGGTCGCGGGGGTAGCAGCCTAAGTAGGGAGGCCCAGACTTCCCTCTCCCCAGCCACTTGGGCCAGCTCTTACGGGGGAATCCCGAGGCATTCCCAGGCCAACCTAGAAACATAGTGCCTCCAGCGTGTCCTGGGTCTTCCTCTGGGCCTCCTTCCGGTGGGACGTGTCCAGAACACCTCACCAGGGAGGCGTCCAGAAGGCATCCTAAACAGATGCCCAAGCCACCTCAACTGGCTCCTCTCAACGTGGAGAAGCAGCGGCTCTACTCCGAGTCCCTCCCGGATGATCGAGCTTCTCACCCTATCTCTAAGGGAGAGCCCAGACACCCTGCGGAGAAAACTCATTTCGGCCGCTTGTATCAGAGATCTCATTCTTTTGGTCACAACCCAAAGCTCGTGACCATAGATGAGGGTAGGAATGTAGATCGATCGGTAAATTGAGAGCTTCGCATTTTGACTCAGCTCTCTCTTCACCACAACAGACCTGTACAGCGCCTGCTTCACTGCTGATGCTGCACCTATCCGCCTATCGATCTCACGCTCCATTTTTCCCTCATTCGTGAACAAGACCCCAAGATACTTAAACTCCTCCACTTGGGGTAGGACCTCCTCCCTGACCCAGAGGGGGCACTCTACCCTTTTCTGGCTCAAGACCATGGCCTCGGATTTGGAGGAACTGATCTTCATCCTGGCCGCATTGCATTCGGCTGCGAACCGCTCCAGCAAAAGCTGTAGATCATGATCTGATGAAGCCAATAAGACCACATCATCTGCAAAAACCATAGACGCAATCTTAAGGCCACCAAAACAGATCCCCTCAACACCTTGGCTGTGCCTAGAAATTCTGTCCGTAAAAGTTATGAACAGAATCGGTGACAAGGGGCAACCTTGGTGGAGTCCAACTCTCACTGGGAACAAGCCCGACTTTCTGCCGGCGATGCGGACCAGACTCTGACACCGGTCATACAGGGACCTAACAGCCCGTATCAAAGGGCCCGGTACCCCATACTCCCAGAGTACCCCCAAAGGGTTCCCCGAGGGACGCGGTCGAACGCCTTCTCCAAGTCCACAAAGCACATGTAGACCTGTTGGGCAAACTCCCACGCACCATCCAGGACCCTGCTGAGAGTGTAGAGCTGGTCAAGTTACATCCAACAAAGTATTAAAATGTAAAAGAAAAACAGTAATAAGATCTAAGATATCCATCCATCCACTATCTTTACCCGCTTCTTCCATTTTGGGTCACGGGGGTCGCCTGTGCCCATGTCCAGCAATCACTGTGCGAGGGTCAGGGTACACCCTGGACGGGGGCAAGTCCATCACAGGGACACATAGAGACAAACGAGACTAACAACCATTCACTCTCTCACTCAGACCTAGGGACAATTTAGAGTTACCAATCAGCCTAATATGCAAGTTTTTGGTCTGTGGGAGGAAACTGGAGTACCCGGAGAAAACCCACGCATGCACGGAGAGAACATGCAAACTCCATCCAGAAAGGCCCTTGAACTGGGGTTTGAGATCTAAAAACTAAAAACACGCTAAGCACTAGTAGTACAAAAACAATTTGCCGAACAGCAGCATGAACTTGAGGCTGTTAGAGCAGATGAGCATGCATGAATTCTAGTTCTAGAATTGCGCCGCTCAAGGTGGCTGCATGTTGGAGCAGCTCTTTTACTTTCATTCTGAGATTTTGCTTTTGGAAACATTAATTTCTCTTTTTCTGGATGTAAATCACATTTTTTGGATGATTGTTTCCTCTGGTATCAGATGTTGTGCAGCTGGAAGGATTTTTACTGACACTTTTATAGTTTTGGACATTTGTTATGATGCGTAACCATGGCAACAAGGCAGTTTTCTACAACCTACAGCAGCTGATTAACATCTCAAAAACTCAAATAATATCTCAGCTACAGCCCCAAATCTCAAATGAGTTGAAAGGATGTGCTGTGGATGCATTCTCATCTACCTGCAAGCTGTCCTCAAGTGCCTTACCACTGAGATCCTGGAACTAGCAGGAAACATGGCTCATGACAGTGGAAGGACAGGATCGTCCCTGGGCACCTACAGTTGGCTGTCTGCAGCGACAAAGAGCTCTGCAGACTGCTGGGAGGCGTGGCCATCGCTCTGGGAAGAGTTCTGCCCGGCATTCGTGCGATCCTACAGCCCGGGGGAACCGCGAGGCCAGCCGAGTCTGGGTGGATGGATCAGACGGCATCTGCAGCCAGTTTTTTAGGATCCACTGTGGGATGGACCTTTACAAGAGATCCTTCCTGCCTACAGCCATCAGCATCTATAACATCTCTTAATGAAACGAGGATAACGAGTTACAGCAACAAATAATTTCCCTCTGGGATTAAAAAAGTATTTTTGAATTGAATGGAATTGAATTTAATGAACACAGCAACATGAAACAGATCAACAGCAACATGAAACAGACCAGCAGCAACATGATGCGATTTTCACAGTGATTATCCTGGTTAGATATTCATGAGTCTAACAGCCTCAGGGTAGAAGCTGTTCCTCAGACTAGTGGTTCTACACTTAATGTTCCTTTACCTCCTTCCTGAGGGGAAGGGGGCAAAAACTTTGTGTGCTGGGTGAGTGGGGTCCTTCACGACGCAGGTGGCCCTCTTCTTGCATCTGGAGGTGTAGATGTCTGTGATTGTGGGGAGACTGACTCCAACAGACTTCTGTGCATCCTTCACCCCTCTCTGCAAAACTTTTCTTTCTGCAGCTGTGCAGCCTCCATGCCACACATTGATGCTGGAGCACAGGATGCTCTCCACTGCACACCTGTAGAAGGAGGTGAGGACTGAGCTTCCCAGACCAGATCACTTCAACTGCCTGAGGAAGTAGAGTTTCTGATGAGCTTTCTTGATCAGGCTGGTGGTGTTGTTGACCCAGCTTAGGTTGTTGGTCAGGTGCACCCCAAGTACTTGTAGCTAGGGATGCACGATCCACTTTTTTTACTTCCGATCCGGTCCCGATACCTAACTCTGAATATCGTCCGATACCGATCCAGTTCCGATATCATGATCATCATTGATTTTATATGAGGCTGTAATAATCTGCTCTCAAGTACAATTTGTACAAATATATGCATGCATGTCCAAAAAGGCAACTTGAGGTAAGTTTTATTAATGTTGGATAAGTTTTAAAGTTGGAATTAAATTCTGCTAACACAAAACATGTTTTTTTTATTCCTAGCTTTAAAGTGGATATTAAAGTGATTAATTTAAGTTATTGTTTAGTTATTTATATATTTTTTAAATAAGGGGCAGATATAAGAATTTTTTTCTTCTTTCTGAACTCTTTTCATTCAATGTTTTCTTTTTGATGATTAAAAAAAATGTTTCTTTTAAATGAATGAATAAATGAATTAAATTAAATAAAATGTCAAATGGCTTCAAACATCTGCTAAGTTCATGGCATAAACCAACAGACATGTTTCTGTTTTTAGTATTTTACATCACTTTATAATCTAGCTGTTTATGTTTTTAATATATATAATTTTCAAATCACATGTTTTTTAATGATTGTTTACTGTTGTACTGATAAATATCTCCTGGAGGGTAAACTATATCTTGACTGCAAGTATCAAGCTGAGAAAGCCTTCGTTTTCTACAACTGATAGTGGTTGGTCATGAATTATGATGAAGTTCAGCAATTTCTCTGTAAACATTTGAGCTCCGTGGTTTCAGCCATGTTTTCTTCTTGTTCTTCAATACAAAGCAAGCAGCCTGATTTGGGGCAGCCGCGCTCAGTCTGTCCCTCCTAGGAGACGGGCAGACTGAGCGGGGCAGATTGGACGTGGCTGGCCGGGGTCGAGTCGCCTCTTTCCGGTTTGACCAAAGCATAGTGCCCCGCTGAAGCCACAGAGCTCGAATGTTCATCGTAAAACTAACTTTACCGCGGTTTAATGTGGTGCTATGGCTCTGCAGACATTGCACGTTGCTGTCTTGATTTGTGGTGTTTTTAGTGTAAAATACTTCCACACAGCAGACATGTTTAGATGAAGTTTGTTAGCTGTTAGCAACAGTGCTGCTAACTCAGCCCTCACATTGTAGCTGGCTGCAAACTATAAACTGGATTTCCTGAATGTGAGGCGGGCTTATTACTCTGGGCTCATGAGACATGCCGCCGTTCAGGAAATCCATTCCATAGTTTGAAGCCAACTTGCATCATGGATCAGAAATATCGGCAGGTGGATCGGAAAATCCAATACATAAATTATGCTGGTATCGGAGGACGATACCGATACTGGATTCAATTAATTTCAATTAAAAAATACTTTATTAATCCCAAAGGGAAATTATTTGTTGTTGTAACTCGTTATCCTGGTTTCATTAAATGTTATAGATACTGATGGCTGTAGGCAGGAAGGATCTCTTGTAAAGGTCCATCCCACAGTGGATCCTAAGAAACTGGCTGCAGATGCCGTCTGATCCGTCCACCCACTCTCGGCTGGCCTTTCGGTTCCCCCGGCCTGTAGGACCGCCCGAATGCCAGGCAGAACTCTTCCCAGAGCGATGGCCACTACTCCCAGCAGTCTGCCGAGCTCCTCGTTGCTGCAGACATCCAACTGTAGGTGCCGAAGGACAATCCTGTCCTTCTGCTGTCATGAGCCACGTTTCCTGCTAGTTCCAGGATCTCAGTGGTCAGGCACTCGAGCACAGCTGGCAGGTAGATGGAAATGCATCCACAGAACATCCTTTCAACTCATTTGAGATTTGGGGCTGTAGCTGAGATATTATTTGAGCTTTTGAGACGTTGATCAGCTGCTGTTGGTTGTAGAAAACTGCCTTGTTGCCATGGTTACGCATCATAACAAATGTCCAAAACTATAAAAATTTCAGTAAAAATCTTTCCAGCTGCTCAGCATCCGGTACCAGAGGAAACAATCATCCAAAAAAAATGTGATTTACATCCAGAAAAAGAGGAATTAAAGTTTCCAAAAGCAAAATCTCAGAATGAAAGTAACAGAGCTGCTCCAACATGCAGCCACCTTGAGCGGCACAATTCTAGAATGATCGGATCGGCCCTATCCCTACTTGTAGCTGGAGACCACTTCCACCACAGATCCTCCTATGTTCAGGAGGGGGTAGGTGTGTTTGTTCCTTCTGAAGTCCATGACCATCTCTTTAATCTTCTTCACATTGACGTGAAGGTTGTTTTTCCTGCTCCAGCTCTCCAGGTGTTCCACCTCCTGCCTGTAGCTGGACTCATCATTGTTTGTGATGCATCCCACCACCACTGTATCATCTGCAAACTTTCAATATGACAGCCTGGATGGGTAGGTGCACAGTAATATGTGAGAAGAGTGAACCTGAGAGGGCTCAGCACATAGCCCTGGGGGAAGCCATTACTGAGGGTTATGGTCGAGGAGGAGAAGTTGTGGATTCTCACAGACTGTGGTCTGTTTGTTAAGAAGTCTAGAACCCAGTTGTAAATAGAGGGGTTTAGTCCTAGTGTGAGTAGTTTGTCCATCAGCGTTTGGGGGATCATGGGGTTGAAGATAGACGTGAAGTCCACAAAGAACATACAGACGTAGGAGTCTTTCTGCTCCAGGTGTGTGAGAGCAGTGTAGACCAGAGAAGAGATGGCATCTTCTGTAGATGGATTCTCATGGTATGCATACTGGTGAGAGTCCTCATAGATAATGATGGTTGTCCTGATATGGGTCATGATCAGTTTTTCTAAGCGTTTAACGGCTATCGTGTGAGGGCCACTGGCCAATATTCATTCAGACCAGTCACTATAGAGCTCTTTGGGACTGGGATGATGATTTTGGTCTTCAGTCAGGTTGGAATTGTTGCCAGGGTAAGTGAAGCATTAAAGATGTTGGCTAGCACCTTGCAGAGCTGATCGGCACAGTCTTTCAGCACCTTCCCGGGGATGTTGTCTGGGCCGGTTGCTTTGTGAGGATTAATCCACCTGAAAGTACTCCTCACTTCGGCTGAGGTCACGCGAAGAAGCTACTCTTCCAGTGGTGAGGTGAGGCTGGTGCTGGGTGGTCTGTTCGGGGCTTTAAAGCGTGCGTAGAACTTGTTGAGTGCATCTGGAAGTGATGGGTCTCTAGGGCATTGTTCACTTCTGCCTTTATGAGCTGTTATACATTTAATGCCCCCATCTGTGGGTGTTGTGAGGTGAATTGACCCTTTTTTCTGGATTTATCAATCTTTCGTACAGTTTTTAATTCCAATACAAAACACCCTCAGTACATTTGTTTTTCTACTGTTGGATAGTGCTTGAAACATTTTTTATCTTACAACACTTGGTTTTTATTGATGTATTTGGGATCTGCCAGCTCTTGCTAGCATTAGCTTAGCATGGATTCTGCTTCTTTCCTGGCTTTCTCAGTTTCCACTTACTCAGTGTGTCAGATGTTTAGTTATTCCTCTACATCCTTTAGTGGTAATGATACAAGTAACAAATCTAGTGGTATTTAGTTTTCGAGGAGAGACTGCCTGAACTGGAAGCTCGACTCCGCACTGAAGGGAAACATATAGCTAGCCAGGTCCCCTTAGGGTGCATTTACACCAGCCCTGTTTAGTTCGCTTTAATTGAACTCTAGCTCATTTTCCTTTGAAGTCTGGTTAGTTTGGGGAGGTGTGAATGTGCCATCAAACTCTGTCATGGACTAAAACCTAGGTCTCGGTCCAGTAGAAGAAAACTCCAGCCCGGTTCGAGTACAGTGTGAATGCAAACAGACCGGGCCCCATGCCACAAGTAAGAAGTGGAGTATAGCACAGGGCAAACAAACGTGCATTTCTATTACCTTATATGGAGCCGTCAGCTGTCCTGAGTGAAAAACAATATTCTCCATGGTCTTCTGCCTCATCTTCCGCTCATGCTGAGTCCATTTTTGAAAAATGACAAAATATAACTCCTAAAACTGCTAAAACTTGATGCCACTCCATTTTTGTTTTTATTTCACTTTAAAAAAAACAAACTTTTATCCCCCACATTAAAAACGTTACTAGAACTGCCTTCTTCCATCTGCGTAATATCACTAAAACGAGAAACATCTTATCTAAAAATGATGCAGAAAAACTGGTCCATGCATTTGTCACGAGGACTATTGCAATGGTTTATTATCTGCATGTCCAAATACTTCTTTAAAACGTCTTCAGTTGATCCAAATTGCTGCTGCCAGAGTCTTAACCGGAGTTAGTAGGAGAGATCATAGCTCTCCCGTTTTAGTTTCTCTCCATTGGCTCCCTGTCAAATCCAGAATAGAATTCAAAATCTTGCTTCTAACCTACAAAGCTCTCAACAACCTAGCTCCATCTTATATTACAAATCTTATTCTTCCATATTTTCCTAACAGAGCACTTTGCTCTCAGACTGCAGGTTTACTTGCGGTTCCTAGAATTTACAAAAACAGAATGGGAGGCAGATCTTTCAGTTATCAGGCTCCTCTCTTGTGGAACCAACTTCCAATCTCTGTCCGTGAGGCTGGCACATTATCCAGTTTTAAAACTAGGCTTAAGTCTTTCCTTTTTGCTAAATCCTATAGTTAGGGTTGGCTTGGGTTTCCTGAGCTGTCCCTTAGTAATGCTGCTATAGGCTTAGACTGCTGGAGGATAAACTGACCACAATTTTCACTCTGCTACTGTCTTTACTTACTCTGCTCAACCTGTTTTGTATTTGTAATTATTTTTTCTATCCTTAACATGTTTTTGTCTTTCAGATACACCTGGACCTATACCTGGACCTATATCTGGACCTGGACCTATACCTGGACCTACCATTCTGTGTTTGTCTGTCTCTCCTTCCTGTCCTCTCAACCAGCCGGTCAAAGCAGGTGGCCGCTTGTCCCGAGCCTTCTTTTGCTGGAGGTTTCTTCCTTTAAAAGGGAGTTTTTTCTTTCCACTGTTGCCACTGTGCTTGCTCAGGATGGGAGACTGCAACGAAGCCAAGATTCAACTTGTCTGCTGGATTACTTAGATAGAGAACTTTACCAATTGGCTTTTATGTATGTGATTGTTCCTGTAAAGTGCTCCGAGACAACTTTGTTGTGATTTGGCGCTATATAAATAAACTTAATTGAATTGAATTGAAATTTCCATAAGAAGAAGAAGAAGAAGAAGTGTCTTCAGAGGTTTTCGTGTCATTTCTTTCAGTAGTTCTTGGTGCAGCACCACCACAGGCGAGTGGGGGAACAGGTTGGTTCAAACAGGTTGGCTCGACTGCACAGTGCAGTGTGAATGCAAATGCACCAGCTCAAATGTAAACAAAATGTCATGAATATTGGTCCCCAACCAAACCGAATCTACTGGACTATCAGGTGTGAAAACAACCTTAGACAGCGCAGAACCATAGAGGCTAGCTCCCATTAGAGTTCCTCCAGCAGACCCCGAGCAGTCTGGACCCTAGGCCGGTTGGGTGACAATCGGAGTAAGCATAGTGCTAAGGCTAAGCACCCAGTTCACAACCAACATGTTCACGTTTCTAATCAATTTTTCTCACTCAGTGACACACCTGCTGTGAAGCAGACCCTGGTTATTGGCAGTTCCATAGTCTGAAACATGTCTTTAGGGACTCCAGCAGCCATAGTCAAATGCTTTCTGGGGGCCAGATCGGGTGACATTGAATCTTATCTGAAACTGCTGGCTAAATCTAAGGCTAAAAAACAATAAGGTTGTTATTCACGTCGGTGGTAATGACACCAGTTACGCCAATCAGAGGTTACTAAAATTAATTTTGCTTCGGTGTGTGACTTTGCTAAAACCATGTTGGACTCCAAAGTTTTTTCCGACCCCCTCCCCAACCTGACCAGTGATGACATGTTTAGCTGTATGTCGTCGTTTAACCACTGGGTGTCCAGATGGTGTTCTGACAATGACATGGGCTACATAGATAACTGGAGTTCTTTCTGGGGAAAACCTGGTCTGATGCGGAGAGATGGCATCCATCCCACTTTGGACGGAGCCGCTCTTCTTTCTAGAAATATGGCTGATTTTGTTTATCCCCCAAATTATTGACAACCCAGGGTCCAGTCCAGGAAGCAGAGAGGTGTAGTCCTCCACACCTCTCTGCTGCTTCTCCTCTGTTACCCACCCACACCCACATTGAAACAGTGTCAACTCGCCCACGGCTCAAATTAAATAAACCAAAAATCTGCTCTAAAAATATAAACCATAAAAATCTGAGTAAAATAAACAGTTACTTTACCAGAGCAAAATCATAAAATCGTTAAATGTGGATTATTGAACATCAGATCTCTTTCCTCTAAATCCCTGTTAGTTAATGATCTGATAATTGATCATCATCTTGATTTATTCTGTCTGACAGACACTTGGCTACAACAGGAGGATTTTGTTAGTATAAATGAATCCACTCCTGTTAATTTTTTTAATTTTCATGATCCTAGAACAACTGACCGAGGTGGAGGAGTAGCTTCTATTTTTCAGTCATATTATTGATTAATGCCAACCCAGTTATTAGTTATGATTCTTTTGAATCGCTGTCCCTCAGTCTTTCTCATCCAAAATGGAAATCAGAAAAGTCACTTTTACTAGTTGTACTATATTGTCCACCAGGTGCTTATTCTAATTTTTGTCTGAATTCTCAAAATTCTTAACTGACTTACTATTAAATACTGATAAAGTCACAATAATGGGTGATTTCATTATTCATGTAGATGTAGAAAGTGATAGCTTAAGCATAACCTTTAATAATTTAATAGTCAATTGGTTTTACCCAAAACGTTCAAACATCTATTCATTCTCATCATCACACTCTTGACCTGGTTCTGATTTATGGCATAGAGATTAAGGACTTATTAATAGTTCCTCAAAATCCTGTTCTGTCTGACCATTTTGAATAACCTTTGAGTTTACATTAAATGACTACACAGCCACTGAGAGTAAATTTCATCTCAGCAGGTGCTTATCAGAAAACTATTTATTTTGTTACTATTTTGTTTTGATTTGTTAAAAAAACCTTGTATGCCCCTTCTGTGCCTGTCTATTGTTGTTGTTGTTATTCACTGTTGTCATCACTGTTAAGAAATCAGGTCTCTCTTGTAAATGAGTCCCCAATGCTCAATGAGATTAACCTGTCTAAATAAAGGTTGAATAAATCATGGCTAGTCAGCAGCACACATCAACAACCAAGTGGCATTACAGGGATTTCTCAGGTTTTTTTCACTGTGATTTTTCCTGGTTAGATATTCATGGGTCTAATAGCCTCAGGGTAGAAGCTGTTCCTCAGTTTACTGGTTCTACTGTAATGGTTATGTGATATCAAGGTTTTGGGGTGCCAGCCAGGTCTATCTCCTGACATATAAGAGGTTTAATTATGTATTTTTACCCTTGAACACAAAACCCGTACAAAGGATGTTAAACACAGACATAATCAACACCCTCAACACTAAATAAAAAAAAAACAACCACAAAATTTCTCCACAAGTTTTAAATGTATTTACCCCCCCCCCCCCCACACACACACACACACACACAAAAAACAATACTTTATACATCTAAAAAAGTTAAATCTGGTCCTCTGGACATTCAAAAAAACAAAACAAAGCAAATCAACAAAAAATGTAGAAACGTTTCGTCTCTCATCCGAGAGACTTCCTCAGTCTGAGGAGCTGTATTCAGCTCAGTCTCTTAAATAGCATCTTCTCAGAGTGGATTAACCAGTTTTGCTGCTGACAACCAAAACCAGCTGATCACATGCTCAAGAAGGATCATCAGCCTAACAATGGATCATTTGCACCTGATGGCTGTTTACTGTTCACAGAGGGCTGAGTGATACTAGCAATCACAGCATTGTAAGAGGGGGACAGTTGAACCTGGAGGCTCCACCCCTGTTTAATGATGGACGGTTTCTTTTCACAAAGATGGCCTCCTTTACTCCTCTCTCAAACCATCGTTCCTCTCTGTCCAGGATGTGAACATCTTCATCCCTGAAAGAGTGACCGCTGGCCTGGAGATGAGTGTAGACCGCAGAGACCTGGCCTGATGATGTTGATCTTCTGTGCTGGGTCATCCTTTTGGCCAGTGGCTGTTTAGTTTCCCCGATGTAAGACTGATCACCCACCTGACACTGAACAGCATACACAACATTGCTCTGTTTGTGCCGGGGGACTGGATCTTTGGGATGAACCAGTCTTTGCCGTAATGTATTTTGGGGTTTAAAAGCCACTGGGACGTTATGTTTAGAAAATAAACGTCTCAGTTTCTCTGATACTCCCTCAACAAATGGAATGACCACTGGTCTGGGTCTGGGTTCCTCCTTTTCACCTGATGGCTGACTGGAGTCCTGTTTGGGTTTCTTCTCTGCATTCAGGAAGGCCCAGTTAGGATATCCACATTGCTCTAGAGCCTGTCTTGTGTGGGATTTCTCCTTCTGCCTGGCTCCTGAGCTAGTGGGGATGCTGTCTGCTCTGTGATACAGAGTCCTGATGACTCCTAACTTGTGCTCCAAAGGGTGATGGGAGTCAAACTGCAAATACTGGTCTGTGTGGGTGGGTTTGCGGTACACCTCAGTTTGCAAATGTCCTCTATCAGAGACTGAGACCTCACAGTCCAAGAAAGCCAACTTGCCATTCTTTACATCTTCTCGTGTGAACTTGATGTATTTATCCACAGAGTCGATGTGGTCAGTAAAATGTTGGACTTCCTGAGATTTGATTTTAACCCAGGTGTCGTCAACATACCTGAACCAATGACTTGGTGGTGTCCCTGAAATGGACGTCAAGGCTCTCTTTTCTACCTCCTCCGTGTACAGGTTGGCAACAATAGGAGAAACTGGAGACCCCATAGCACACCCATGTTTCTGCCTATAATATTGCTCCCCATATGTGAAGTAGGTTGACTGCAGGCACAGTTTCAAGAGTTGACACAGTTGTTCTGTGGAAAGTGTGGTCCTACTGCTCAGAGTGGTGTCTGATTTTAATTTTAAACTGACCACCTCTACTGCATCATCAACAGGAATGCACGTAAAGAGTGATGTGACATCAAAAGAGACCATTGTTTCATCAGTCTCCATGATGACATCCCTCACCTTATCCACAAAGTCCATGGTGTTCTGTATGTGGTGTTCTGAATTCAGCATCTCAGACTGAGGAAGTCTCTCGGATGAGAGACGAAACGTTTCTACATTTTTTGTTGATTTGCTTTGTTTTGTTTTTTTGAATATCCAAAGGACCAGATTTAACTTTTTTAGATTTTTCTTCCTGGATCATTGAGCATGCATCAGAATACTTTATACAATAATAATTTGTGTTGAATGTTTTGAATAATAATCAATCCTTTAACTTAAAGAGGGACGTGGCTCAACCATTATTCAATTACTTATCACTAATCACTTAACTTTCAATCCAAAACACTGCACATAGGCACAACCAGCCCAGTGCTCAGTGACACCCAAAGTTCAGCAACCTGCAGCCGCAACCGCAGATATCAACAGGATGGAAATGTATTTCACACAAAAAAAAAACATAAGTTCATCCAAAAATAATCAATTTAACTTAAAGATGGATACGGCTCAAACGTTAGTCAGTTTATTAATTTCTGTCTCAAACAGTGCTCGGTGGCACACAAAGTTTAACAACCTGCACCAGCAACTGCAGATATCAACAGGTTGATTTATTTGACTCACGCTACCAACACTTGGGAGAGACACTCAGTCCAAAGAGAAACGCTTCTGTTGTGAGCCAGATAAGCCCTCAGGTGATCCAAGACCTGCTGTCTGACAGTTCCAGACGAGCTGTCAGATGACACACCCTCTCTGCTCTGCCATGCTTCATTTCACAACTCCCAAAAAGGGCATTTCAACCAGAAACAGCTGGGCTTGGCTGCCAGCGTGTCAGAAGACGATTGCTCCAAAAAAGTAATGGGTTGATGAAATATGTGCATAATATTTATTGGTGAGTGATCAGGCTGTCACACTACACTTAATGCTCCTGAACCTCCTTCCTGAAGGAAGCGTTGCAAAAAGTGTGTGTGCTGGGTGAGTGTGGTCCTTCATGATGCAGGTGGCCCTCTTCCTGCATCTGGAGGTGTAGATGGCTGTGATGGTGGGGAGACTGACTCCAACATCTTCTGTGCATCCTGCACCCCTCTCTGCAAAACTTTTCTTTCTGCAGCTGTGCAGCTTCCATGCCACACGTTGATGCTGGAGCACAGGATGCTCTCCACTGCACACCTGTAGAAGGAGGTGAGGACTGAGCTTCCCAGACCATCTCGTCTCAGCCGCCTGAGGAAGTAGAGTCTCTGATGAGCTGTTTTGATCAGGCTGGTGGTGTTGTTGCTCCAGCTGAAGTTGTTGTTCCCAAGTACTTGTAGCTGAAGACCACTTCCACCGAAGATCTTCTTATATTCGGGTGTAGTGGTGGTGGTGTTGGGGGAGGGGGGTAGGTGTGTCTGTTCCTTCTGAAGTCGACAATCATCTATTTTGTCTTCTTCAGGTTGATGTGAATGTTATTGTCCTTGCACCAGTTCTCCAGGTTTTCTACCTCCTGTCTGTAGCTTTACTTTGCTCTACCTGTTTTGTATTTGTAATTATTTTTTCTATCCTTGACATGTTTATATATTTCAGGTACACCTGCATCTACATCTGGACTGGCCATTCTGTGTTCCTTTGCCTTTCCTTCTTGTCATCTCAAACCCAGCCAGTCAAAGCAGATGGATGCGTGTCCTGAGCTTGGTTCTGCTGAAGGCTTCTTGTAAGAGTTGGAGAAGCACACTTTGAGGTCCGGGGTTCTGGTAGAAGCTACTTGAGGAGGGGAGTACTGTTTGAATGAGGAATTGTTTGAAGCAGGAGCAGAGAGTTCAAGAGCAGGCAGGAGGCTGTTGATTGGTAGTAGGGACACCATCAGAGAGAGCCAAGCCTTGAAGAGTTGAAGCCTAGGAAGGCTGGTTGGAGACAGGATTTGGAAGTCGCTGAAGAGAGTCAAAGCAATAATGCTGCTAGTGAATTATTGTCTGGTGACAACAAGAAGCTGACCATCACCTTTTACCATTCGAAGGACAATGTCCCAGCCCTGGAGGAGTATTTTCAACCTTTATTTAGACAGGTACATCCCATTGAGCCTCGAGGACTCATTTACAAGAGAGACCTGATTTCAACAGATAAATTCTAAGGCAAATGAAAAAAACTAAAAACAGGAACATGTCTGCATTGGTCCCTGCCAGGAGTCCAACAGATTCTTAAAGCCACTTAGAGAAGGCAGCAGACCAAGAAGTGATTTAAAGATGAAAATGTACCAGTGAGAGAGTCTACGTGAAGTTGATGTCCAGTTAACCAGTGAATACTGGGTGCAGTGGTGGGTACGATAATCACAGCCAGTTATGAATCTTAGTGCACCATGATAGACAGCATCCAACATCTGTAGGGATCTTGTTGGAGCGTTCATGTAAATAATGTCACCGTAATCAATGGAGGGAAGGAAAGTCACAGATACAAGACGTTTCCTAACATTCAGGGTTAGACAGGATCTGTTTCTGAAAAACAAACCCAGTTTAACTTTCAGTTTCTTTACCAAGTTTTCCACATGGAGCTTAAAAGAGAGATGTGAGTCGACCAAGATACCCAAATATTTATAAGAATCAACAAACTCAATTGGGACACCATTTGAAGATGAGAACAGAGGAGTCTGGCGGCAGCTTAAGTAGTAATGCAGAGCAGTCCTCCAAATCAGGGATCAGGTGTGGATAATTGGTAGATTGCTCACTGCTGCAGGTGTGGGAGAGAGTGAGTGGCAGGCAGAAACCAGAACTCCCACATCTTGATGCATGCTCAATAATCCCACAGAACTCCCACAGTGTACTCTTAGTTCATGACTCCAGTCTTACTAATGTTTTTCTTTACAATTTATGTTTTTGTTGGATGTAACTGGGACCCTGTGTACATAGTTTCGTCCCACCTCATGTACCACATGTGGTGTGTATGACAAATAAATTGCTCTGACTCTAATTCATGAATGAGTTTAGAGCAGTCAGCTGAGTGAGACATCTTTATGATTGTTTTGAAACTGGTAATGTAATTAAGAGTGAAGCTGATTAACTTTGGTGGAGGTGCAGGAGGTGGGGGTTGTTGCTGCACCTTCATGTTGTCTCAGTAGTGATTAATCATGTGGGGGCTCCGGTCCCTGTGTGAGCAGGAAGAAGGACACCTTGGCTTTGCGCTGATATGAGTACAGTAGAGAGGGAAATAGCTCTGGGCTCATTCTGCCCCATGGGCTTTCCTCAAAACTTACAGACTGATTGGGTTCCAGCCCCCCCACAGAAATGTCAAGCAGAGGGCATTCAGATAATTAATTTAAACATAAGTATGGGCTATATCCTTGGGGACGGAGGTGATGTAATTACATGTTTTCCCATTATTCATATGCATATTTCAAGTTTTTCTCTCTGAATGCTCTGCAATGGCTGAATGTTGTTCTACCTAAAAGCTCCAAAACATTACCCCACCCCCCACCCCCAAGTGAGAACACAAACAGATAATAGCTTTGTGGCTTCTGTTACTCTCGTCAGTTCATGGCCAAGTGAATCTATAGCCAGCATTTATTTTATTGTCAGGCTGTGGTTCTACAAACACAAAAACCAACATGGCTTTTTAAAAAGTAGTGCAGATGGTAAACAAATATAAAATATTTCTTTAAATGTCACTCTTACACCAAGGGTGCCAGATTTGGTAATAAAATAAGAAATCAAATCACAGATGTGGGCACTAATAATGGCTTTATGCTGCCGACATGTTGTCCTGTCATAGAAAACAGTGATTCACCAACAATCAGGTGGACGTTTAATAAAAACACAGAGCTTCATTCAGGATACAGCCAGTAAAACATCAGAAACTCCATAGCTCTGCCCTGGTTCTGATCTGGTTCTGTCATCCAGATAAGAACAGGTTTATTTTCTAGTGCCCACCCCCTTCAAGTTACTGGAACTGATCCAACAGACACCCAGAGGGAGCCACCGAGCTAAGGCATACAAACATGCCATTTAGGTTAATTTGGGTTACATTATTGATTATCTATCATTGATAAAGTAGAATATACTCCCTTGACAAACAGCTAAAGTCATTTATATGAAGTAGTATTATTATAAAGTATTTAGCTTGGTAGGATACACAGAAAGACGAGTTTAATCTTGTAGCAGAAATTGTTGTTTTTGAGAGGGCTGACAAGAGAAACAGAGGAGTTGAGCTGATGACTGATGGTCTGCAGGTGTGTGAGCACACAGGAGCTGAGGAGAAACTAAAGCCACACAGACAGTTCTGCTTCCACAGAGCCACTGGGGATGTGAAAGGCTTTTTGAAGACGTGGAGCTTCGGTGGGGTGTTGTGCAATATAACTGCTAATTAAGAATTGCAGTACAACGAGCTCCGTATTTAAGTGACCTTTAACCCTGATGTGATTTTTGTATTTAACATTGTGTTTGTTGTTGTGTTTGATAATTGTAAATAAAAAGTTTTTGTTAAAAAAAAAAATCTTCTTCTTCTTCTGGAAATTAAAACAAAAATGGAGTGGCATCAAGTTTTAGCAGTTTTAGGAGTTATATTTTGTCATTTTTCAAAAATGGACTCAGCATGAGCAGAAGATGAGGCAGAAGACCATGGAGAATATTGTTTTGCACACAAATGTTGTTTTTCCACACAAGGCAGCTGACGGCTCCGTATGAGCTAAGGGAAATGCATGTTTGTTTACCCTGCAGAGCGGGTCCGGTCTGTTCACATTCACACTGTACTCGAACCGCACTGGAGTTCGCTTCTACCGGACCAAGACCTAGGTTTTAGCCCGGGCCAGAGTTCTCCTTTTTGTTCCGTGACAGAGTTCGATGGCGCGTTCACACCTCCCTAAACGATCTGAACTTCCTAGGAAAACGAGCTAGAGTTTTATTAAAGCGGACTAAACAGGGCTGGTGTGAATGCACCTTAGTTTTCAGCTGAGTCCTCATCTTTCTGCTGTCGAATAAATGTTCAAATTGTTAAATGTGCTTTATTCCTGCTAAATTCTACACGCTTACATTCTTTTCTTAAGCAGAGCTCTTTTTAGTCACAAAGAAGTGTGATGAAACAGATTTATTTTAGTACGTTTAAAGATGTAATTTATCAGGTAGAGTTTGTCGAGCCACTGTCTGAGCCACAGGTAGTGTTTTGGAGACAACAACTACAGCTTGTGGACTGTGGAGGGCTGGACTGAGCAGATGGTTGTTTTCTGCCATAATTCCTCATGTTGCATCACAGATTGGAGGCCAGTATGATGAAATAATTTGGATCTTTCAGGTTTCTACTCTTTATCCACAGATGGTGACTGCTCAGTTGTCATGGAAATGTAATTATGACAGGAATGAGCTGAACCTCTTTAGGAAGAATTAAGCACTCATTTGCTGAAGTGAAGTTTTTTTGGTCTATGAGTGGCCATTTAAATATTTAATTAGATTAGTTTAAAATATTTTGTGGAGAGTCTAAAATAAATGGTAACACTTTACAATTAGGTACACAAAATTTGATCAGCTACTGAGGAACGCTTAAGGAATGAATCAGGATCAAATTAGGAGCTAATGGGTAGTTAACCAGTACTTACGGGGAACACCATCATTTCACCACTCGCTCCCCACGAGATCAGATGCTTCTCTCCCTCCCTCTCCGCTTTGCTTTGTTTCTCTGTCTGTCTGTGAAATTGCTGTGAGACTCTCTTGCATTTCTTCAGAACCATAATTATGGACGAGTTTTTTGAACAGTTGGTCCCTCATCTCAATTTACAACATTTCTTCGAAAAGAAGACAGGCTTTGGGTGAGCCGATTTAACCTGTTGGCACGTATGCAGCTGGATATCTCATCGACTGGAAAACTTGATGATGTGTCTATCTCTGCTGCCATCTGTGGATTTTAAGGATGCATATTTAATTGGATTTTTGATAATTGGTTCCTGCTTTTTGGATTCAGCTGGTGCTGGTTTTATCTACAATCAAGGAAGTCGTCAGCAGCAAATTTGGACCCGATCACGCTGCTTGCCTTTATTGGGTTCATGTCTGGAGCACCCGGACTCAAATGCTTTGGGCTGAATGGATCAGATCTTGGGGATTTTTACTCAGACACGTTTCCATCGGTGTTGACCATGTTAATTTGGACATTTCGGAACCGAGTGGACCAAACACAGACTCAAGGTTGATGTCATTGAGTTCTGCCTGTCCCCAAAACAACTATGTGTTTATCTAAATTTTGGTCGCCTTGGTTGTCCTTGAAGGCCTCTTTATCTAAAGTCACCTGGAGAAAGTGTGATCTGATGCTCACCACCCCCTCCCTGAGGAATTTCCAACTGATAACCAGATGAAACCCCGCTGAAAAAACTTTATGTCATCATTTCAGGACTCTGGATTCTTATAGAGGTTATTCTTGGCCATTTCTCGACATACCTTGAGAATGTTTATGGAACTCACCGGAGGACACTGACTGATTACAGTGACCTCGAGAGCATCTGTAGGCGTTGTTGACCGGTCTCGTCTCTTCCTTCTTCCTGCTCTGCTCTGCAGAATGTCTACGTAAATATGTGCTTGTTTGTGCGAAGTGTTTTTTTCAATATTAGGGTTTTTTCTCAGCCAAAAAAAAAAGTCTGATAGGAATTTTTTTCGCCTCCAATTCCTACGTGTCCTGTTAACCACTGTTTTTTGTCTGTCCAAACAGGTCTCACTTGTAAATGAGTCTTCAAGGCTCAATGTGATTTATCTGTTTAAATAAAGGTTGAATGAATGAAAAAAACACACAGCCATGGTCAGGGTCTGAGTCTTGCATGTTATTAATTTAGTGTTTCTGTGATTCTCGTGTGGTTTTACCTGTTTCAGGTTCACCACTGTTTCACCTCACTCAGTTTTCTGCTCTGGCAACCTTCTGCCAATAGGTCCACCTCTCTGACCTCTGTGCCACCCCCCCCCCCCCCCCCCCCACGACACACACACACACACACACACAC
>NC_056510.1:363537-365892 GCF_014905685.2 Nematolebias whitei
AAAGACTGGTTCATCCCAAAGATCCAGTCCCCCGGCACAAACAGAGTCATATTGTGTATGCTGTTCAGTGTCCACCTCAGACTGAGGAAGTCTTTCAGATGAAAGATGAAATGTTTCTACAATTTTTTTTAATGTCCATAGGACCAGATTTAACTTTTTTATTAGGTTCTTTGTAGTTAGTTTTCAGCAGAAGTTGTTAAAGAGAACAAATTTGGCATGAACCAGGTTTTTGATTCAGTAAATGCACCATGGTAACGCCTCTGCTCTTCCTCACCTTGACTACATCTCTTGCCTTGTACTCTGGATTTGGATAAGTATTTCTGACAACTTGTGTACGACCTCGGGATTGTTCTACTGGACCTCGTTTCTGGACTTGCCCAAACGTCTCACGCTGCACAGCTCTCCTGCCCTGCTGCAGCTTAATCACAGCTGGTGATGTCATCGGATCCATCTGTCTGACTGTGAAGGATAGTGACTGCCTGTTTCCCTCTAAAAATATTCACAGTCAAAGTCCAGCCTCTAATGATCCTGTCTCTGCAGATTCGAGCGGCCTACGAATGCCAGACCTCCACAAGAGATCCTGCTTTAATAAACACTTTAAACCATTCCTGCATTTTGGTTAGAGAGAAAGATCCAAATCAGGCGGGGATAAGCAAGGTGAAGAAACCAAGAGGCAGGCAAGAGGTCAGAACTGGGTAGTCAAACAAGGTTGTGTTATGAACTAGTGATGGTAGTATGAAACAAAAGCTTCAAAACTTGCTTCGAACCCTGAAGTAAAATTACATCGGAGCACTGCTTTGGAGCCTGTTTTGGTGTGGAAGAAGTCATGCGACATGTGACGTCCGAAACAAATTGTTCGGAATGAATCACTTGACTAGTTCGTGGTCTAATCACCTGATTCCCTGGCACTGCATTGTCTCGATTCTGACAGTTGACAGGTTGAGACAGTTTTGAATTGAGAGCGCTCAACACAATAAAACAGCTCTAAAATGTTTACAATGTGTTGGAGAGGTGGTGTGTTTCTGCTGTTGGGTTGTTGAAATCGTTGAACTTGAGTAATTATCGAGGCAGCCATGAAAAGTGGTCGTTCTAACATATGGGAACACTTCATTAACCCATGTATTTAACATAATTACAGTAAAATGATGTATGTGATTTTAATAGTCATAAGCAAGTATGGGCTCAAATTAAATTTTTATCAGCATTAGTCTGTTTCTACAAGTGCAGTGTTTGGTGTGTTCAACTGAACTAAAGCATCATGGCAATACCTCCTCTATGATTAGACACATCACCAAACATGGAGATACTGCAGAAGTCATTTCATTGTTATTTTTAAGAATGATAAAGACTCTGACTCTGCCACAGTTACACAAGCACAGTACCATTGCAACATTTTTATTAAATCTCCTGATGCATGCTCAATAATCCAGGTAGAAAAATCCAAAAAAGTTCAATCTGGTCTTCTGGACATTCAAAAAAAAAAAAAAAAAAAAAAAAAAAAATATATATATATAAATAGAAACGTTTCGTCTCTCATCCTGAGGACTTCCTCAGTCTGAGGTGCTGTATTCAGCTCAGTCTCTTAAATAGCACCTTCTCAGAGTGGATGAACCAGTTTGCTGCTGACAACCAAAACCAGCTGATCACATGCTCAAGAAGGACCATCAGCCTAACAATGGATCATTAGCACCTGATGGCTGTTTACTGTTCACAGAGGGCTGAGTGATACTAGCAATCACAGCATTGTAAGAGGGGGACAGTTGAACCCGGAGGCTCCGCCCCTGTTTAATGATGGACGTTTTCTTTTCACAAAGATGGCCTCCTTTACTCCTCTCTCAAACCATTGTTCCTCTCTGTCCAGGATGTGAACATCTTCATCCTTGAAAGAGTGACCGCTGGCCTGGAGATGAGTGTAGACCTCAGAGTCCTGGCCTGATGATGTTGATCTTCTGTGCTAGGCCATCCTGAATACAGCACCTCAGACTGAGGAAGTCTCTTGGATGAGAGACGAAACGTTTCTATATATTTTTTTTGCCTTTTTTTTTTTTTTTTGAATGTCCAGAGGACCAGATTGAACTTTTTTGGATTTTTATTAAATCTTTTTTATTTATCAATCTTTTTTGAAAACATGTAAGCACAAATACATTTTCAAACCAGATAACATAGAACGTTGATGAATTAAAAAAATCAGTTTGTTTTTACCACAGTAAAGTAGTTTCTTTAACACTAGTCATTGAAGTTTTTTGGTGTGTGTGCCATACAAAAGCATAATTTGACAGCAGCATTGCAAAATGCCACAAGAGGTCAGTGTAACTGAAGCTTCAACAAATGAACCCATTTTTGAAACAATTGGCC
>NC_056510.1:365992-374624 GCF_014905685.2 Nematolebias whitei
GGGGAGGCTGTGTCTTGGGGGCGGGGGGGGACCCATCTGTGACCTCTAATTGACCTTTAGAGTTTTTGTCTTTTTTTAGGCACTTACCAATGAAGGATTTACACGAACTCGCACCCGAGCATCTCCTGGACATTCTCGACAAAACGCAATCGTTCGCTAATACTTGCTATGTTGCTAACCGGAAGTAGACTTGGGAACCACCTAGAAGGTTGTGCTTCGACGTACTTGTAGTGGCTTAAGAGGGTACAAGACTCGCTGAGTTTCGTGACGATCGGCCTAATCGTTCAGGAGTTATGGAGCGTGAAATTCCATGTTAGGGGCATAAAAGGTACAAGACGGGCACCGTCCATTCACATTGGTAATTCATATTATAATGTATTGGCCGTGCCCGTCGCGGGCACCGTCCGTTCACATTGTTAATTCATATTATAATGACTTGGCCATGCCCCTCAGGTACCGTTCGTGTCCATTAAGGGGAAGCAAGTTTTTCATTTACCCATAAATCCTAGCCTGAATGCAACAGGGACACGAAACTAACAGAGCGCAATCAGGGGGCCGTGCCGATCAGGATCTGTGAGTTTGGTGCTGAAAGAACTTTGTTTAGTGGGTCAAGCAGACCCCAATTTGGCAGGAGGACAATTACCCATAAATCCTAGCAACAATGCAGGACGGACACAAAACGCACAGAACGCGGTCAGGGGGTTGTGGAGAAGAGGACCTGTGAGTTTGGTGCAGGAACGACCTCGTTTAGGGGGTTAACGAGCGCCTCGTCGGACCAGGGGAAAATTACCCACAAGTCCCTGGTCGTTGGGTGTAGAGACCCCAAAATAGAAGCGTGGGGTGCTGGGAGGACCCCGAATAAGAATCCAGTGTCATATTGGCCCCAGCCATTTTAGAAAAAAATTTGTTCTGAAAAGTCAGCCAAAAGAGGGTCTAAGTGTCTAAGACCCACAGATCACTTTGATGGAAAATTTGGGCCTCTTAGAGACATTTTTTTTCTACTGGGTCCAGACTCGCCGTTTTCGTATATGTTGTTGCCGGGCCTCCGACGGACGCGTAGGCGTCGACCCCGCTCAGATCGGACCCCGTTTAGGGCGTTAAACGAAGGGGGGATCGCCCCAGTTTCGTCCAAAATACAATTACCCAGAAAACCTAGGGCGAAAGGCGCAGGGACGCAAAACTTTACGTGCTAGGTCGTAGCCTCAAGCCGACGACACCCTGCGAGTTTCGTGACTCTACGACTCCGCCTAGTGGGCGAACCAGAAACCCCGTTTTTCTCAAACTTCAGGTACCCATAATTCATAGCGTAAATGGACGAGGGACACCAAACTCACAGAGTGCGGTCAGAGGGTCGTGCTGACCAGGACCTGTGAGTTTTGTCCACCAACGACCTCATTTAGGTAGTTAACCAGCGCCCTGTTCTCTCACCACCACTTACCCATAAAGCCTAGGCAAAACGCAGGACGGACACCAAACGCACGGAACGCGGTCAGGGTGATGTGCTGAACAGGACCTGTGAGTTTGGCACCCCAAAGACTTTGCTTAGTAGGTCAACCAAACCCCAATTTGGCAGAAGAAGCAATTACCCATAAACCCCTGGGAAAATGAGGACGGACACCAAACTGACAGAACACGGTCAGGGTGATGTGGAGATCAGGACCTGTGAGTTTGAGCCCTTTGTGAGGTTCCTAAGGGGGTCAACAGGCCCTCCAAAGTCAAAAGGTCAATAGGTCAGGCCTTTGCTGGATGGCCCATAATTCACAGAAGAAAAAAACTAGGGACACAAGATTTTCAGGGTTAGAGAGAGGTTCTCAGCTGATGACACCCTGAAAATTTGAAGTAGTTGGCTTGTTTCTGAAGGAAGTTATAAGTAATTATATATTTAGGCCTCTGAGGCCGCACTTCCAGGATGACGAGTGCATTTTGCCCTACAGCTTCGCGTGGAAAGCTCGTACAAAGGGGAGCCAGACACCGTTGGAAAGGTCTGCTCAAGGGCAATTCAGAGAGTCCTGATTCATCTCTGTACGTGCTTTCTGAGATCCGCAATTTGCCCCAAAGTGTATTTTATCACGGGCATTTTCACGCGCGCATGCGCGCACGTACGAGCACGAAATTTTGCACAGCTCTTCCTGGGTACTTGCTTTACATCTGTACCAAGTTTGAAGGGGTTGGCTTATTCCTGAAGGAAGTTATGAAGTTTTTTTATACTTAGGCTTCGAGTATTTGCATGAGGCATTTTCTTAGAGAAAAGACGAGTACGTTTTGTGTAACAGCTTCGCGTAGGAAGGTCGTACAAAGATGAGCTAGACACCATTGGAAAGGTCTGCTCAAGGGCAATTCAGAGACACCTGTCTCATCTCTGTGTGTGCTTGTTGAGACCCGCAAAACGCACCGAAGTGCGTACGTTTTCGGGCCATTTCACGCGCGCACGCGCGCACGTACGAGCACGAAATTTTGCACAGCTCTTCCTGGGTACCTGCTTTACATCGGTATCAAGTTTTAAGTGGTTGGCTTATTCCTGAAGGAAGTTATTAATTTTTTTACACTGTGGCCTTGCTTTTATTTTTGAGGCCATCTACTAGAGGTTTGACGAGTGCATTTTGGCTCACAGCTTCGCGTAGAAGGTCCTAGAAAGATAAGCCAGATACCATTGGAAAGATCTGATTACGGAGAATTGAAAGACACCTGTCTCATCTCTGTACCTGCTTCCTACGATCCGCAAAATGCCCAGGAGTGCATAGACTCACGGGGCCTTTAGCGCCCGTTTCCGTGCACGTACGTGCACGAAACCTTGCACACCCCTTCACAGATACTTGCTTTACACCTGTACAAAGTATGAAGTGGTTGGCTTATTCCTGAAGGAAGTTATTATTATTTTCTTTTTGACCGCTCGGATGGATGGATGGACGGGTGTGTTTCTGCTTGCAGCTTGGCATTAGAAAATCAGATCAGGGTGAGCCTGGTACAGTTGTAAAGATCTGGGTGATACAAATCCAACGTGCCCTCCCTCATTTGTGTGTGCGCTTCCTACGCAACACACAACGTTACTCAATGACCTTTATGTTTAAGATGGCCGAAACTGACTCTCATATGACAGGGTGCAATGGTCTGAGCCGCCCACACCTTTCTGTTCTGGCCTCCGCTGTAACCAGATCAAAGGACGATCAAAGGACGAGCTCGTTAAGGCCAGATCTCGGCTTCTGAGGCACGTAGAAAGACAAAACGAACACCGACGTATTCGTCTCGATCTCACAAACAATATGTGTCGAATTAGTGCACGTACGTGCACATTCTGGGGATTAAAAGACCAATTATGACCTATACGTAATCAGGGGAATGGGCTAAAGACATGAAATTTGATGTGCTCAATCCTTGGCCCATGCCGAAGAGGCTCTGTGAGTTTGGTGCACCAACGACCTCCCTTAGGGGGTCAACGAACGCCCCATCTGACCAGTGGAAAATTACCCACAAGTCCCCAATCTTTGGGTCTATATAGGCTACTGCATATATAAAATAAGTAACAACCAAAAGTACATGGAATGTGTCATATGTTGTCACAGTTTATGTATTTATAAAAGAACCATAACTACATGACTATTTAAAAAAAAAGAAAAGAAAAATGTTTCATATCAATAAATAATTAAACAAGATAAATAGATATATATAGATAGATATGTTATTGAAAATAAGTAATTAAATGCTTTCATAAAATGTTTTTCTTTTTACTAACTTTATTAACTTTTACCATTTGTTTTAAAACTGTAGTTATAACAGTTGTCAAATTTTACAAAGTTGTCTCAAATACAAAGTAAAATTTCTGTTTGAAACTGACTTCTTTTTACACGCTTTTATTAAAAAAAACAGGAAGTTAGGATTAGTCAGCAACAGTAGCTTTAATTCACAAGGTAAGACAAAGTACGATCGACTGGAAAGTTGAAACTGGAGAAATGCAAGAGGAGAAGCTTTGAAATGTGTTGGTAAGTAATTTCTTTATGTGAAAAACATTGAATTAAATACTGATAACCAGTCTGTTTTAAGAAGACATGTTTTAGGATACAGTATGCATGGTGCTAGCTAGCACTAAACTGAAGTTGCTTTCCAGATGATCCAGATAGTCCAGATGCAAAACTACAACCTCTAGATTCTTCAAACAAGATCTAGATCATTCTGCATTTATAGTAGAATATTTAAAAACAAGTTTGGGATTTGTGAAACCTTTATCTGATTTGTGAGACTTTAAGAAAAAAGTGACTTTAGCACTTTTTATGCATCTGGACCAGACTAGACCTGGTCCAGATGCCAAACTACAACATGTAGACTCTTCAAACTTGGACTAGATTATTCTACACTTAGAATAGAACATTTAAAACCAAGTTGGGATTTGTGAGACCTTTATTGGATTTGTTACACTTTATAATGCTTTTTTTAAATAAAATCTGGACCATGTTAGAACTGGTCCACGTGTAAAACTATAACACCTAAACTTTTCAAACCTGGACCAGATTAGTTTACAATTGTAGCTGAATATTTAAAAACAAGTTTGGGATTTGTGAAACCTTTATTGGATTTGTGAAACTTCAATAGAAGGTGATTACTCCACTTTTTACATTGAAGACCACACTAAACCTGGTCCAGATGTAAAACTATAACATGTAGACTCTTCAAGCATGGACTATATTATTCTACACTTATACTAGAACATTTAAAATCCAACCTGGGTTTGTGAAACCTTTATTGGGTTTCTGAAACTTGAATGAACAGGGAATATGTCACATTTTTTGCTTTGCCTGCCACAGTTCATGTTTCATCTCATCTCCTGTCAACCTGCACCTCACTTAACCACACCTACTCTGCTGAGTCACTGCAATCAGCCCTTATGCAGCTCACCTGTTTTTCCCTTTACTTAAACCCCACAGTCACTCTATTCAGTGCCAGATTATTGAAAGCCTCACAGTGAGTAAATGTCCAGCGTCCATGCCACAGTTTTGTTTGTCTTCCTAGTTCTGACTTCATGCCTGTTTTACAGATTACCCATCTTGACCATCCCCTGCTTGTTTTGGATTATCAACTCTGCTTATGGTAATGACCTCTGCCTTTTTCTACAACGACCATGTCTACTGGATCACGATTCAAGTCTGGTTTTGGATTTCTGATCATATGTGTATGACCCTCGCCTGTCTCCCTGGACCTGTCTTTTGGATCATCCTCCTAACTGCTTCAAGCTCAGCTCTGCCTCAAAACCAGTTCACCTTCTCAAACCGTGACATCACACAATCCAACTCTAAGGAAATCATCCCTCACCTGCTTATAAAGGTTTGTGGTTATAAACTGAACAAACAAAACTGTTGAACTCAAATTCACTAACCTTTCTGTCTCTTTGGATCGTGCTGGCCCAAGGACTCAGACCTCCACCAGAAGCTGTTTATCAATAAATCTATCAAACCTTCCTGTTGTCTGTGATCTGGTTCGAATCCCTAAATCTGGTTCTTGTCAGAATACTGTACTTTTATGCATCTGGATCACACTAGACCTGGTCCAAATGCAAAACTACAACATGTAGACTCTTACCTGGATTAGATTATTCTACACTTGTAGAAGAATATTTTAAAACAAGCTTAGATATTATAGTTTTGGAGCTGGACTAGTTCCAGATGGGGGGGGGAAAAAGCACTATTGTGAATATTGAAGTTTTTTACAAATCTAGTAAAGGTTTCACAAATACTAAACTTTGTTTTGCATATTCTACTATAAATTTAGAATCGTATAATCCAGGTTTCAAGAGTCTAAATGTTCTAGTTTCCCATCTGGACCAGGTCTAGTGTGGTCCTGATGAATAAAAAGTGGAGTGATTGCCCTCTACTGAAGTTTCACAAATCAGATATTTTCACAAATCACAAACTTGTTTTTAAATATACTGCAGTGTAGAATAACCTGGTCAATGTTTAAATATTCTAAGTACTGTAGTGTTTAAACTAGAGCAGATTAAATATGCTGAAGATAGTGAGAAATGAGGTGGAATCACCTTTTTGTCATTTCCCAAAACGGAAGTTACAATCTTACACCAACTTCAGCTATGTAGTTTCTCCTTTGCTTCAGTTCTAGTATTTGAACAGTTAAGATTTTTACTTCCTACTCTTTTGAAGTTCAGCTCATATCCTCTGCAGCTTATGCATGTATTTATGGATTCTCATCACCATATATGAAAGCTATAACTAGACTTTTCTTGTGAGCGATTTGGCACCTGCTTAAAATGCAACATTCTATAAACACATAACTGTCTTCGGATTTTGAAAAGTTTTTGTATATTTTTTAATTAACTGAATTTTACTTAAACTGATTTACATTTTCTTATTTCTTGCAGTTAAAAATGGCACCTAGAATAAATCTTAAGGATGCAATTTAAAGACCGACAAAATAGCCTTACTTGAGGTGAAGTACATCAGTGCAGTGAAAGGTAAGATGAGATAATGAAATGTTAAGTTTTCTGACAAGACTTTCCTTAAAGAGAATTTAATAGTGGAGTTAAAATCCCAATATATGTTTTAATTTATTTGATTCAAGGGAAAATTTGTTCATTTGTACAAATTTTTTTTAAAAAATCAATCATAATTTGTTAAATCAGTCTCAATCATTTTAATAAATCAAACTTGAATTAAAAAACATGAATTGCTATAATAACCTGTTATGTCAACACAATTAAATCTAAAATTAAATTATTTCATTATTAATTTTTAAACATTTATTATATCAATGTTGACTCATACAGCAAAGGGGCAGGAACTTGGATTGTAAATTATATAAACATGACTTATAAAATTATTGTAGACAGCTGGATGGATAGTGAAACATAGAACAAAATGTAAGTTTTATATTTTAAACGTTATTGTAATTTGACATGAATTATAAAGTTTCAAGCTCAAAATGACAAGATTGAGACAAGAACTAAATTTTACTTGATCAGAAATGAACTGAAAGAGTAGAAAGTTAATGTATAACATTTGGAGTTGTTTAGAATTAAATTGAATGAGATTTATGTCTTAAACTAACAAATTAATGGACAAAATGGAACCAATTGGAAATAGGGAAAATAGGAAAATGAACTAATATTTTGGAAGCAAACCTAACTTTAGCCCAAACATAAATGGACACTTTGACAGTGTCCATCAGGACAAAAGAGGTGTAACAAGCCAGATTGGGATTAAATATTTTTCAGATTGAATGTATGGGCAGCCGCTAAAACTAGATTGAGTTGAAAAGATGGCATGCACGTTTTTTTTGTCAAGATTAGCTGATATAATGATGACTTCCCTGTTACGCTAATCAAATGTCAAAAAGCAACTGTTTTGTTACAATAAATGACTTTAAGTAACTTTAATGTAGTAAACCAAATTTTACTAGATTGCAAACTAGCTAAGGCTATAAAATTTATAGTGTTCAGTATTTGTAATATGTAACACATTTCCCCATAAAATAAACAATAAAGAAAGAATGACTGAGAAAAGTGTCCAGTTTAATTCAACTAGTTTGACACAATGCAAATACTAAAACCAAGTACAAAAATGTCTGCAACAACTAAGCCAAAAATAATGAAACAAAAACCTTCACAAATGCAAAAACACATGGACTGAATCTTCCCTTCTTGGTCTTGAAGGCTGAGGTAAAGTTTTGACATAGATGATAGATTCTAGTCAATTACAGTACTGGAAACTCATGGGGTGCTGAAGGAGAAAGGTCTTCAAATTCTAACCATGCAGAGAAAGAAATTGAGAGCAGAAGGAGAGAGAAGTTCTGAAATGAGCTTCTGCAGAATTGCAGTTCATTTAAAATATTTTCTCATCTGTTAAAAAACACCACTTAAAACACGTGTGTACAAAATGGTTATTTACAAATCTATAAACTAAAGCAGAGTTGTTTCACACCACATTCTGTAATGTTTAGCAGTGTTTCATTGTGCTGATAAGGCTATTCCCCATAAGGAAGTTAATTATTGTGTGTGACAAGTCCTCGTGAAGCCTGATCTGTTCACTGTGTGTGTATATCAGACTAAAACTGATTGGATTTATGAAAAAAACATTATGACTAGCATTATAGTTTTTCTCAAAAACCGTTATCGTTTTTCAGTTTGGTTTCACTTTTGGTGTACATGCTTTGAGTTAATTTTCAAAGTGTTCTATTTTCACTGAAGTGGACTTTTTGGTTGTTCTCTTAACACTAAATATATGTGGTTTTTATGAGTATAGCCAACCAATGGTTGTACCCCTGTTGACCTCCAACCTCCACATACATTAAATATTAAAGCAAAAACTCTGACCAGGATCAAACTACTGAAGAGGTATGTGCAAAATGACCTGCTTTTCCCATAATTTTACTCCTTCAAAATTAGTTTTCATTTGAGAATTCTAATGAAATAGTACCAATTTATTGATTTTTGTTCATTAAATTCATTAGCCATTTGTTTTAGGCACAATGTCCCCGAAACACACTTGAATCAGTGCTGATCTGTGTTCATCATTGTAGGTCAAACTCATGTAAGAAGGAATCCTATCATTGTGTGAGAAGTCCTCACAAAGCTTGATTTGTTCAGAGTTTGAGGCTAACAGATATTAGCTAGCACAAGTCATGCTAGGTATTT
>NC_056510.1:374634-374989 GCF_014905685.2 Nematolebias whitei
AGCTTGATTTGTTCAGAGTTTGAGGCAAATAGAAGTTAGCTTGCAAAAGTCATGCTAGGTATTTCAAATGAAAGTGTGTTTTAATGTACTATAAAGTGCAGTTTTTTGTGGATATTTAAGGAAGGTTCTAACCTTCATAGTCATTTGAAAAGTGTTAGTCTTAGATGTTTATCGTGTACTTTTATGCCGTCCCCATAAAGCATGTTTTTGTAAGGGTTAGCAGTGTTTTATTGTACTGAACAGGCTAGTCCCCATAAGGAAGTTAATTATTGTGTGTGACAAGTCCCCATGAAGCCTGATCTGTTAAGTGTGTGTGTATATATCAGACTGACACTGGTTGGTTTTATGAAATAAA
>NC_056510.1:375089-382686 GCF_014905685.2 Nematolebias whitei
ATATATATGTGTTCCTTCTCAGTCTGCTTATTTTGGGGGTCACCACTAAAACAATCATGATAGAATGTCCTGGCTAAACAAACCCCCCCAAGCAGTACTCAGGAGGTTCAGGCTCAGCCAAGATTAAAAGAAAGAACTGACCAACATGCCATGATTTTACAGAAAATCCTAACCCAGCAGAAAACCACCCAGGACAACCTTCGGGAGCTGGGTGGCATGGTATTTACTCTCCAAAAAGAGATGGCAGCCCAATCCGCCTCAATAGCCCAAACTGCTCCTGCAGGACCCACGGTCCAGGCCATTACTCTGCCTCCTAAGAAACCAGAGGTAATTTCAAAAAACTTCAAGACAAAAATGCCTGAAGTTTTTTTGAATTTACCATGTCCTGGATTACTGAGAATCTTCACCTGCAACCAGACTTAAGACCTTCAGAAATGTTTGAAGGTAATGCACGCAAATGTGGAGGTTTTAGTCCAACCATCCATTTTCTTCCGCTTATCCGGGGTCGGGTCGCGTGGGTAGCAGCCTAAGTAGGGAGGCCCAGACTTCCCTCTCTCCAGCCACTTGGTCCAGCTCTTCCGGGGGAATCCCGAGGCGTTCCCAGGCCAGCCGAGAAACATTGTCCCTCCAGTGTATCCTGGGTCTTCCTCTGGGCCTCCTTCCGGTGGGACGTGTCCGGAAAACCTCACAAGGGAGGCGTCCAGAAGGCATCCTAAACAGATGCCCAAGCCACCTCAACTGGCTCCTCTCGACATGGAGATGCAGCGGCTCTACTCTAAGTCCATCCCGGATGATCGAGCTTCTCACCCTATCTCTAAGGGAGAACCCAGACACCCTGCGGACAAAACTCATTTCGGCCGCTTGTATCCGAGATCTCATTCTTTCGGTCATAACCCAAAGCTCATGACCATAGATGAGGGTAGGAATGCAGAACAATCGGTAAGTTGAGAGCTTCGCCTTTTGACTCAGCTCTCTCTTCACCACGGCAGACCTGTACAGCGTCTTCTTCACTGCTGACGCTGCACCTATCCGCCTATCAATCTCAAGCTCCATTTTTCCCTCATTCGTGAACAAGACCCCAAGATACTTAAACTCCTCCACTTGGGGTAGGACCTCCTCCTTGACCCAGAGAGGGCACTCTACCCTTTTCCGGCTCAAGACCAGGGCCTCGGATTTCGAGGAACTGATCTTCATCCCGGCTGCGTCGCATTCGGCTGCGAACCGCTCCAGCGAAAGCTGTAGATCATGATCTGATGAAGCCAATAAGACCACATCATCTGCAAAAAGCAGAGACACATTCCTAAGGCCACCAAAACAGATCCCCTCAACACCTTGGCTGCGCCTAGAAATTCTGTCCATAAAAGTTATGAACAGAATCGGTGACAAAGGGCAACCTTGGTGGAGGCCAACTCTCACCGGGAACAAGCCCGACTTACTGCCTGCGATACGGACCAGGCTCTGACATCGGTCATACAGGGACCTAACAGCCCGTATCAAAGGGCCCGGTACCCCATACTCCCAGAGTACCCCCTACAGGGTTCCCCGAGGGACGCGGTTGAACGCCTTCTCCAAGTCTACAAAGCACATGTAGACCGGTTGGGCAAACTCCCATGCACCCTCTAGGACCCTGCTGAGAGTGTAGAGCTGGTCCAGTGTTCCACGGCCAAGACAAAAACTGCACTGCTCCTCCTGAATCCGAGGTTAGACTATCCGATGGACCCTCCTCTCCAGAACCCCCGAGTAGACCTTACCAGGGAGGCTTAAGAGTGTGATTCCCCTGTAGTTGGAACACACTATACGGTCCACCTTTTTGAATAGGGGGACCACCACCCCAGTCTGCCAATCCAGGGGAACTTCCCCCGATGTCCAATCAATATTGCAGAGTCGCATAAGCCAACACAACCCTACAACATCCAGAGCCTTAAGGAACTCTGGGTGAATCTCATCCACCCCTGGGGTCCTGCCACCAAGGAGCTTTTTAACCACCTCGGTGACCTCAGTACCAGAGATTGGAGGGCCCGTCCCAGAGTCCCCAGGCTCCGCTTCCTCAGTGGAAGACGTGCCGGTGGGATTTAGGAGGTCTTCAAAGTATTCCGCCCACCGACCCACAACATCCCAAGTTGAGGTCAGCAGCACACCACTCCCACTATAAACAGTGTTGGTGGCGTACTGCTTTCCCCCCCTGAGATGCCGGATGGTGGACCAGAATCGCCTCGAAGCCATGCGGAAGTCATTCTCCATGGCCTCTCTGAACTCCTCCCATGCCCGAGTTTTTGCCTCTGCGACCACCCGAGCCGCATGTCGCTTGGACTGCCGGTACCCATCAGCTGCTTCCGGGGTCCCACAGGCCAAAAAGGCCCGATAGGACTCCTTCTCCAGCCTGACAGCATCCCTCACCGACGGTGTCCACTATCGGGTTCGAGGGTTGCCGCCACGACAGGCACCGACAAATTTGCGGCCGCAGCTCCGGTAAGCCGCCTCGACAATAGAGGCACAAAACATGGTCCACTCGGACTCAATGTCCCCCACCTCCCTCGGAACATGTTCGATGTTCTCCCGGAGGTGGGAGTCAAAACTCTGTCTCACCTGAGACTCTGCCAGACATTCCCAGCAAACCCTCACAATACGTTTGGGTCTGCCAGGTCTGACCGGCATCCTCCCCCACCATTGGAGCCAACTCACCACCAGGTAGTGATCAGTGGACAGCTCCGCCCCTCTCTTCACCCGAGTGTCCAAAACATGAGGTTTTAGTCTACAATGTAATCTGGCATTTAATCAAGCTCCAGCCACCTATGCTACATACTCTGCTCGCATAACTTTTGTTACCATACCATTTTTTTTATAAAGCACCTTAAACAGTGACAGGGCCAACCAAAGTGCTGTACAAACAGAAACAAACAGGCAGAGCACACAACACGTAACATAAAATCAAAATATAGAAACAAAATAATAGCATATAATAACATAATGACTAACACAGTGTGATACATACAGGTTCAACACAGATCATACAGTATTGGAAGTATTGAAAGCCAGGGAGCCATGTCGTCAGCGCTCTAAAGGGAGAAGCGCTCCATTGGGCTTATACTTACTTTTGCAGATGTCCCATTGAAACCTTAGTGTTTTCCATCTTTCTGAAGGGCTTCTTTCGAGTTTTTGATCACCCCCTGGAACAGGAGGAGGCAGCTCAAAAACGTTTCACTATTTGCCAAGGAAAGGAGATAGTGGCCATATTCACCATTCATGTCTGCATCATCGTGGAGGAATCTGAATGGGGTGTGAGCACACTACATAGTGCCTTCATTAGCACCTTAAATAAACATACTAAAGACCAATTGGTTACCAGAGATCTTCCCCCAGATTTGGATGGGGTCATTTTCCTGATAATAAAGATTGATAATAGAGTTTGTGAAGGTTTGTTGGAGGAAAACTACAACTCCCTATCATGATTGTATTTTGTGGCGACCACCAAAGTAAGCAGACTGAGAAGGAACAACAGAGTCAAGTTGAAAAAGGTAAGTGATCTTTATTTACAGGTGCAGTGCAGTGCAGTGCCGTGCCAGGTATTTACAGGGCTGGAAGAGAGGCAAGGTGAGTATCTTTATATCCTCAGACAATCCTTGATGAGAATATTGATGATGAAGTATAATTACTTACCGTTTGTGTTTGTAGGTTCAACCCGAGAAGGAATGGAAGAATCCTGTGTTTTGAGGTGATCCAGTGAAAAGGTGAGTATTGGTTGGAAAGAGGAGCAGGTTGACCCAAAACAGTTTGTTTGTTGGCTGCCTTTGATGAGACACCGTTGACCCACTGGAGAGTCCTTGTGGACAGATGAGGTCCGTGGAAGAAATCAAAAGAGCAGGATGTGGAAGCCACGTAAGGTAGTTTATGTCCCGGTGCTGAAGACAAGTCTGGCAGGAGTTTATTTGCAGCTCCCAATCAGGTGTCCTCAGACAGCAGCTGGTGTGATGAGTTGTGGTGATTAGCTGTGGAGAAAATGTGAGTGACAGAGAAAAACCCAAGAATCCCACAGAATCCAGAAGATGTGGGACTGTAAAGGCAGGTGCATTGTCAATAAGATGGGGGGGGGGGGGGGGGGGGGGGCCGGGGGGAAAAGGGGAGTGGGGGTCAATGAATTGATGTGGGACAAGAGTGTCAGATAGGGTTATGTGTCTGAAGATAGAAGTAGGTCTGATGCTAAACATTGTCAGTGGTTATGCTCCACATGTTGGATGTGATGTGGAGGAGAAAGATCTGGATGAAGTGATAGAGAGTATTCCCATGGAGGAGAGAGTGGTGATGGGAGCAGACCTGAATGGACATGTTGGTGAAGGAAACAGAGGATGAGGAAGTGATGGGTAGGTTTGGTGTCAAGGAAAGAAACCAGGAAGGACAGATGGTGATGAATTTTACCAAGAGAATAGAAATGGCTGTAGTCAACACCTATTTCCAAAAAAGGGATGAACACAGAGTGACCTATAAGAGTGGAGGAAGGAGTATGCAGGTTGACTACATTCTGTGTAGAAGAGGAAACCTGAGGGAGATTGGAGACTGTAAGGTTGTGACAGGGGAGAGCGTGGCAAAAACCTGTATGTTAGGATGCCTGCAGGCCCGGGAAGACCTTACATTGGAAAAATAAAAAAAAATCAAGACAAAAACAACTGGACTTTATTTGTAACAGAAGATGTTTAGCTTCTAACTCGGTGTATTTTATTTCTATAGCTCCAAGTCACAACAGAAGTCATCTCAGGGACTGAACAGAAACATTCATACAAAAAAATAATAATTTTACATTATTTATCTGAGGAGCAGACTGCTTTGAATATAACTCCATCACAGAACTCTCATCTTGAGCAAGCATGAAGGCAACAGTGGAAAGAAAAACTCCCACATGAGGAAGAAACCTTTAGCAGAACCAGGATCAGGACAAGAGGACCATCTGCTTCGACCGGCTGGGTTTGGTAGGAACAGATACACAATGGCAGGTCAAGAATCACATGTTAAGATAGAAATAGTATCAAATGAAAACTATTCAGTTTTAACAATTCATTTAAGGAAATGAGGTCAATTTGTCCTCTAGTATTCTAAGCCTATAGCAACATAACAAGCCAACCCTAACTATAGGATTTATCAAAAAGGAAAGTCTTAAGTCCAGTCTTAAATCTGGACAATGTTTCATCCTCACGGACAGGAACTGGAAGTTGGTTCCACAAGAGAGGAACCTGAGAACTGAAAGATCTTCCTCCCATTCTGCTTTTGGAAACTCTAGGGACCACTAGTAAGCCTGCATTATGAGAGTGAAGTGCTCTGTTAGGAAAATATGGAACAAAAAGATATCAAAATATAAGATGGAGCTAGGTTGTTGAGAGCTTTGTAGGTTAGAAGTAAGATTTTGCACCACAGCTGTCCAGCTGAGCTTAACGTGGCTGTTTTTAAACCTCTTAAACCGGCTGGTCGGACCTGCCTCCTCCTCAACAAGTAGATTAACACAATTTTATATTGTGTATTCTTTAGTTTTCTTTAGTGCTGATTTGTAAAACCACATCAAAGCCTGAGACCGTCCTGAATCGCACATTAAGCACTTTATATGGACCAGCCCAGTCGTGAGAACGCAGAGCGATAACATCATAACCAGAAGATGTCTGTAAATTTCAGCTAAATCACGGTTATCCCGTGCAAATGCACCACAAAAAAGCAGACATTGGGGAGTAATTTATTTATTACACGTGGTCCTTAGGTAAAACTAATCCCGTGTGAATAGGGCTTTAGATATGTTTTTATTTTTACTTTATATTAGAGATCTGTGAACTCTTATGCCTGGTTAAACAAAGGTTATTAAAACAAATTCTGAGAACTTTCTTCCATCAAATTCAAAATTCTTACTTTTATGTAAAATTAATACAATTTCATATTTTAAACATTTGACGTTTCATGTTCCGCTGAATAAAATGTGGTTTTATTCTTGTTTTGTTTACATTTTACACAAACTAATATATAGAATAGGGGCTGTAATTACATTTATAACATTAAGTTGGATATTTAAATTTCTGCTGCTGAAGTGAAAAGAAAGCTTGTAGCACGTTTAAAGTGTCGTATTTTAACTTCCCTCAGGAATGAAGTGAGCGAGGCCGGACCGTCTGAGGCTGGCAGCTGTAGTGGAGAGCTGGTTTTATGAGTCTCAAACATCCGGGTGGTAATTTGTTAAAACGCTCTGAATTATCCATCAGTTTACAGATGTGAAGCTGTTGTCCACAGCTGCTTCATTAAATCTGCAGCTGTTTGAGAGAAGCATCACACAGATGTTGGTGAATCTGGACCACGTGAAGTTCAGCATCAGAGCTCTGTGCTGGTACACATGAAGTCATGAGCAGAACCAGATTATAATAAGTAACCCCACGGCAACTCTGTTTGGATTCTGATGTTTCAGGGTTATGGTACTCATAATCTCTGTTTCACTGCTTCCTTTGTCTTGATCCTTTGAAAATGTTTTTCACAGCTTTTCTTTGGGCTCAAGTTTTACACCAGGATGTGAGAGTTTAACTCTTTAGAAGCAGCAGATTGATGTAATGATACAATCAGCTTCATACCAAATCAGACACTCTGTCAGCTGTAAATAGATTAGTGTCTGTCTGAACATCTGAGTTCTGTGGACAAAAGCTCACGAGTCATTCAAATGCAGACACAACCTTTAATCTATTTTTTGTTTGCAAGGCTCTGTGGTCGACTCTGGAGCTTAAAGAAACAGACGGGAACAGTATTTTAGATTATTGCTGTTTTCTTCGCCAAACGTTGCCCGTGTTACTTAAAAATAATAATAATAATAATACTTTATTTATGAAGCCCTTTAAAACAAGCACTGCTGCAGCAAAGTGCTGTACACATCAAATCAAGAAAGTTCAAACACACACACACACACACAAAAGTTGTTAAAACATTAAGATCAATAAAAAAATTAAACAGTGCAGAAAAATTTCAGTCTGTGCTAAATGGCATGGAGTAAAAATGTGTTTTAAAAGAGTTTTAAAACTGCACAGTGAAGGAGCTCGTCTGATGAGAAGAGGGAGATCATTCCACAGTCTTGGAGCAGCAACAGAAAAAGCTCTGTCCCCTCTGAGACTCCGTTTGGACCTCGGCACCTTCAGGAGCAGCTGATCAGCTGATCTCAGAGAGGTAGGATGGAGCAAGAACATTTAAACTTTTAAAAAGAAATAAAAGAATCTTTAAATGAACTCTAAAATGAACAGGCAGCCAGTGGAGTGAAGCCAGAGTGGGGGTGATGTGTGGAGTGAAGCCAGAGTGGGGTGATGTGTGGAGTGAAGCCAAAGTTCATTCAACCTTTATTTAGACAGATAAGTCACATTGAACCTAGAAAACTTATTTCCAAGTGAGATCTGTTTAGACAGACAAAAAGTACTGAAACTGTGCACATGTAGGAATTGTGCATAGAGTGGAGGTGATGTGCGGAGTGAAGCCAGAGTGGGGGTGATGTGGAGTGAAACCAGAGTGGAGATGATGTGGAGTGAAACCAGAGTGGGGGTGATGTGGAGTGTAACCAGAGTAGGGGTGATGTAGAGTGAAGCCAGAGTGGGGGTGATGT
>NC_056510.1:382786-383812 GCF_014905685.2 Nematolebias whitei
GGTTGAGGAAAGAGCGATGGCCTGTGATGGTTTCGTGAAACATACTGGCCCAGCTTCTTGACTCGGTACCAGGTTATCTGGGAGTCCTCCCAGAACTGGAATGCCTAGTTCAAAATCATGAAAGTCAGGTTCTGAGTTTTCAGTTTGTGATGACTCATCATCGTTTGTGTGTGAGTTTACCCCCCCTTCGTCCGATGAGGGGTTGTTGGAGGCAACGACAGCAATGTCTTGGTGTGTTTCACCGACATCTGTAATGTTGTCATTCGCGCCTTCAGATTTAGTAGCGATCAGATCACTACATTGTGCTCCTGGTTGGATTCCCATTTCAGCGTTTTTCAAAGTTTCTACAAACCTTTGTAGTTTCTATGTCTCCTCCGAGCTCAGAGGTGTAGGGCCTTGTTCCTGGGACCTTTGTGATTTTATCGCCTCGGTTCGTTTCGTCCGAGGTGGGGGAGGGTTAGGTACGTCTTTTGGGGGTTCCTCTTCGGACTTCCCCTGATAATATGGGTCCTCTTGGATCCCATATCTTTGCATCCTACGCATATCCCATACGATAATCACGTTCATCCTCTGAAAGAGGAGCCTTTTTGTCCCAGCGTGCACCTTCATTACGTGGTTTGTTAGTTTGAAAATACTGCCTTTTCTCGCCTGTTTTAGGAGGAGGTGGCGACGCGTGCCTTCCTTCCATATCTAAGGAGTGGGGTTTAACCTTTACACCAGGAAACACTTCTATGGGCGTCTTAAAATGAGAACATGCCTCGAACACATTCACTGTACACTGTTGCATGTTTGGTGGAGGAGCCCTTTTCAGGTCTGTTCCTACCACTTTAGGTGAGGGTGGTTGGATGAGTCTAAAAGCAAGAGGTGTGTAATAGACTCTAGGAGGTTTTTCTCTCCACACATGTGGAGGTGCAACAACATCTTTCTGAGGTGTTTGTGGGTGACCTGGACTCTGTCCACGGTCTTCACCTGTTTCTCTAAACTCGCCCAAACATTTCTCTCGCCTGTCTGAAAACATTTTCAATC
>NC_056510.1:383912-387365 GCF_014905685.2 Nematolebias whitei
AAACTCGCCCAAACATTTCTCTCGCCTGTCTGAAAACATTTTCAATCTGTTCCATAACATTCTTGCTGGTTTCTGACTTTCCATAACACCTTACATCACAAAACACACCCCTGTCTGGTTGATATTGACCAATCAGAAACTCTCAAATGAACCGGAAATAGAGCCCTTTAAAATGTCGGTACTTCCTAGTTCTCCCAGTTCTGTGAAGTGGCTGTTCTGTGAGTTGCCGTTGGAGTCGGGCTGGAGAGTTTGCAGCTCCAGTCGTTTGGGAGAACAGAAGTCCAGCCATGATAAGGCTCTTCAGAGTTTGGGATTATAACATCTTCCACCTCTGAGTGGGACTTCTGAAGAACCCCACTCATGTGAAGTCCACCCGTTGAGGTGAACTGTTGTTGACGAAGTCCCGTCACCACTCCGGATATATCTCTGCCATCCTACGGAGACGCTGAAAGGTAGCGTTAACTGGAGCTCCTCTTCCGCTGATTCATCGTCAGAGAGGTAAATGAGTCTAGTCCACTACCGAGCGTACCGAGGAAAGCTAGGTCGGATGGAGGGTGTCGTCCTGTCAACACTTTTCACTCATACACACCACATTCTCCCTCATCCATCTTTCACTCCCACTAAACTTCATCTTTCCATCTTTAAAAATTCTTCTATCAAGTAGAAATCATTGACAGATATTTTTAGAAATGTCTGAAGCAAAGTTCTCAATCACCGCCGTGTGATTTGATGTCTGCTGCTCTGCTGAAAAGTGAAACAATCGCCGTATTGGTTCTCACTACCTGTAAAGCTGATTAATTATGTTGTTATTTTCATATTTTGCCAAATTAATGTAAATGTTTGATGTTAAACTTTGATTCTGTAAATAAATGACCACATTCATTTTGATGGGTCAAAGATAAATAACGTCTCACGTTACATTTTATTAAATTCAATGCACGTTTATATTCAGTCCAGAAAAATGAAAGAATCCGTTTTAATCAGGTGAATATCTCAGGATATGTTCATCTACATTCTGGTGGCCCGTCCGTACGTTTCCACTACATACTGGTGGCCCGTGACGTGTTCATAAATGGACTGTGTATTCGTGTAAAGATTGATTTTACGTGTTGGCATGAAAAATAGCAGAGAATCAGCTGTGCTGAAACGCAGCGGCTGAGCTGCGCGCTTGGAGAAAAACACTGCATGTTTACGCTGTGATGTTTTGAAGCTGAAATTCAGTCAATATGTCTTTATGAAAGCTGAAATTGTACATCTGTTGTGTAACATAAGCTGATGAGCTGTGGAATACGTTATTCTGTTTAAACTGTGGTCCAAACGAACAGAGGTTCTGTTTGTTCCGGCTCGGTTCTGAGAAAATTCGAACGAGTTGTTTTAAATAGATGGAGAAACGTTTTAAGGACTGGACGAAGTCTCAGCTAAGCTCAGAGTTGATTTGTTACATTTTTTAACAGAAATGGTACATTTTGACAGTTTAAAAGGCGAAAAGTTGACGGACTTGTTCAGATAAAGAGTAACATGCTAGTTGGAAAAACGCTGCGTGATTGGTTGAATTAGCTGCTGTGTAACGCTTTCATTGGCTGAGAGACGTGTCAGTCGTGACTAGCTCTGACGTGTCAGGTCGTAAAGCCCACCCCGTGCTGCTCTGTCATTGGTGGATTCAGTCATGTGACCCGGAAATGAAAACTCGTTTTTCATAGGGAATAAAATCTGCTTTTTAAAGCTGAAAAGCGCTTTAAAGTTGATTCTGATACGATGCTCCGTGTCTTCGAAGCATAATCGCTGAAATTTTGCCACGTTAGAGTTTAAAATCCGTCATTAAATGATGTTTTTGAACGACGCTAGCGATGCTAATTTTAAGCTAACAGCTAACGACCGGATGAGTGACGTGTCACGTCACTTCCTCCATGTCGGAAATGAGCTCGGTTGCAACCGGAGCCTTTGCTGTGCTTAAAATCACTAAATAATGTTAAAAAAAATAAAATAAAAAAAAACTGTAGTATGCTTTTTTATAACTGTTTATTGTTGTTACTGTTGTCCATTGTTGTCATCTTTCTTTGTTAAAATCAGGTCTCTCTTGTAAATGAGTCCTCGAGGCTCAATGGGATTTACCTGTATAAATAAAGGTTGATTGATTGATTGATTGATCGTCACAGGACCTATGAAAAAGTCTCTTGGAGCACTGGTCCAAAACCAACAGGAAGTTGGCCATTTTGGGTCAAATGTTCATTTTTAGGCGTTTTTCAATGCGAATTTTAACAAACTCCTCCTAGGGATTTTGAAGGATCGCCTTCAAACTTGGTGAATATGCCCTTAAGACATTGGGGAGTAAAAAGTTATCAAAAGATTGCATTTTCGTTTTGTTAAAGGGGCGTGGCCAGGCCTCAAAATTGGGCTTCACGCCATAAATTTCCAAACGCTATAACTTTCACATTGAAAAACAGAATTGCACCAAATTTGGCATGAGTCATCTCTGTCCGATGCCCGACGATACTCTGTGGTCAAATAGTGATGCCAGCAAAGCCCCGCCCCCTCAGAACAGGAAGTCACTTTTTTTGCTTGGAATGCTCCCTCTCTGACACTCTTGACCCAATCAGGATGATCCTGTGTTAGGAGACAGATAACAAGTTGGTCTGTTTTAGTTTAAAGCGCAAAGCATTTTTGCTGGAGGATGTGGGCGTGGCGAATTCAGAAGTGACACCGTTAAAATACGTTTGGCTCTAAATTCCACAGATTTGATCCGAGGTTCATCAAAATCACTATGATCAATCATTACCCACCCCTTGAACAGGAAGCCATGATAATTGGCCAATAGCCTCCAAAGCGCCCCCTAGAATTTTTTAAAACGTCAGCCCCGGGCAATGTTTTACCCAATAATTCTGAAACTTGGTGAACATCTGTATCTTCTCAGGACCTATGAAAAAGTCTCTTGGAGCCCTGTTCCAAACTCAACAGGAAGTCTGCCATTTTGGGTCAAAGGTTCAATTTTGTGCGTTTCTAATGGCGCATTTAAAAAAACTCCTATTAGGCATTTTGAGCGATTGCCTTCAAACTTCAGTGGTCAGGCTTTCACTGAATACATGGAGCAGATCCTCTGCCAGGATGTCCCAGTAGGCCTTATAGAACTCCACAGTGAGTCCGTCGACGCCGGGGGCTTTTTGGCCTTGCATGTTTTGGAGGGCTGTGTGGAGCTCCTGAAGCCCCAGGGGGCGCTCCAGGTCAGCGTTGGTCTCCTCAGAGACCTGGGTAGTCCACTGCAGAACTCCCTGAACAGCTCGTCGTTCCTCACGTATTCGCTTTTGAATAACGAGGAGTAAAACTCCACAGCCCTCCTCCTGATCTGGCTCGGCTCGCTCAGCTGCTGCCCGGTGTCCGACAACAGAGAGTGGATGAGTTTTCTCTGCCAGTGCTTCCTCTCCAGGCTGAAGAAGAAGCTGGAAGGTGCATCCATCT
>NC_056510.1:387465-389639 GCF_014905685.2 Nematolebias whitei
AACCAATGACTTGGTGGTGTCCCTGAAAAGGACGTCAAGGCTCTCTTGTCTACCTCCTCCATGTACAGGTTGGCAACAATAGGAGAAACTGGAGACTGAATTAGAAATAGACCCGTTTAAACCGTCATGTTGCAGAGCAGCTGCAGTTAAAACACAACTAACAATTCAACATGTTTCATTAACTAAAACTGGCGACATGAAGTATTAATGTTGATAAATTGTGGTACAGAACAGTCAGATAACGCTTCACAATGGCAAAAAAGTGTTGTATTTTCATCAACTTACCAGAGAAAACACGGAGAATGAACTACCTTCAATGCTGGAACCACCGCTGTTTGGAACTATTTGCCGCTGCATGACCCACGTGACTTCCGCATTCCATTCTTTCTATGGGAGTCTATGGGAGTGTCGTAACTCTCTCGTTATAGGGCTCTGATTGTGGGGTTTGGTGTTTTATTAGTTTAAAAAGTTTGTTTGACAGGGTGTGGCCGTCAGGTGCACCTGGCTGGCCGTCGTCTAGACGCCATGGTGGCAGGTGACACGGGAGGATTCTCCACGCTGACACGGAAAAACGGCATCAAGGTGAGGCTGGCTCTCCGTGCAGCGTGGAGGAAGTTTGTTTAGCAGTGGGGGAGGTGGTTGGACATGGGTCCATCAGGTCCGCATGGGAGTGGAAAGCAGTGACAGTGAGGGCTGGTGCTCTGACTTCAGTGAAGCCTCTGTCACAGGCTGACTGCACTGAACCCCGTTATCCTGTGGAGACCTTCCTGTCCTTCCTCAAACAAACAAAAGGGCTGAGAGGAGTTAAAATTGAAAGATACTTTCCGAACCTGAGAACATTTTATTTCTCAGCCAGACATCACATTAGACACAAAAAAGAGTCAGGTTTTACAGATCAAGAACTTTTTAGACTAAAGAAAATAATGCGCAAAGTTAGGAAACAATTCTGAACAAATGATGAACAGCAGCATTTTAATATTCCTTATAGTCTTTTTGTACACGCTTTTAAACCTCTCACTCACCATGGATGCTTTTAAAATAGCATCATTAAACCTGAACGGGGCCAGAGAGGCTGTGAAGCACACACTGGTTTACCAAACCATAAACTATAAAAAAATTGACATTTTATTTTTACAAGAGACACATAGTGAATCATCCAATGAGACAGAGTGGCGCAGGGAGTGGGAACGGGAGGCCATTTTTAGCCACGGCACCTCCCAGAGTGCAGGAGTGGGACTCCTCTTCTCTAAAGCTTTCACTCCCAGCCCCATAGAGGTGCAACACATTGTTCAGGGAAGGTGTCTTTTAGTCAAAGCTGGGTTTGAACATTTTAATGTAATTTTTATTAATATTTATGCTCCCACTGCCAATGCAGAGAAACAATGTTTTTTAGAAAAAAATTGGGGAAAGGTTGGGAGATTGTGGGTACGAGGATTATGTTTTTATAGGAAGGGATTTTTGTACTGAAAACGAGTTTTTAGACCGCAATCATGCAGAGCCTCATCCAGCAGCCCAGCGCGCTCTGCGGCAGCTGGTCTCGTCTCATGGCCTGGTGGATGTATGGAGGAGGATGCACGCAGGCTCCAGACAGTACACGTGGTCCCACTGTAAGGAGAATCGCATTTCTTTGGCTCGCCTTGATCGGCTTTATTGTTTTAAACATCATTTTAACGTGTTTAAAGCCTGTCAGATTTTACCAGTAGCTTTTACGGATCATTCGCTGGTTTTAGGTAGTGTTTTTTATCAGAAACATTTTACCTAATAGCGCCTACTGACATTTTAACTCAGTTTTAACTTGTGACCGTAGTTTTAAGGAGATTTTGAGTTATTTTATGAAGGTTTTTAGACAGAGGAAGGGTGATTTTACATGTCTGCAACAGTGGTGGGACCACGGGAAAGTAAAAATAAAACAGCTGTGTCAACAGCACACGCTCAATGTTACTCGCAACATCACAAGATCTATCGAAGATCTGGAGACTGATATAGTGGAACTAGAGCACCTCAGTGAAACCACAGGAAATTGAGAGCACATTGAAGCCCTCAAATCTAAAAGGTTAGTTTTAACAAACCTGCTGGACGCAAAAGTCCAAGGTGCGTTGGTCAGGTCCCGGATGCAGAACATCACAGAGATGGATGCACCTTCCAGCTTCTTCTTCAGCCTGGAGAGGAAGCAC
>NC_056510.1:389739-403995 GCF_014905685.2 Nematolebias whitei
TCACGTGAGGTACGTGTCACTTGTTGTATGACACAATATATGAATTATATATGCATACAATATTCACGAGTTCTTCATTTTTCTGACTGTAAATGCCGTGCATTGAATTTAACAGAAATGTGAACGAGAGACGTTATTTATCTTTGACCCATCAAATGAATGGAATCATTTATTTTCAAAATCAAAGTTTAACATCAAACATTTACATTAATTTGGCAAAATATGAAAATAATAACAGACAGTTTCACAGAAAATGAACTTCAAATCACTCGGCGGTGATTTGAGGACTTTGCTTAGGATATTTCTAAAATATCTGTACTGATTTATGAGAGAGAGGTGGGTTTTAGAGTGAAAGGAGATTATCTTACAGAGAACTGTGTGAGGGAAGTTTAATCTGTTTAACCAGAAATTGCACGCTTCGTCAGATCCTCAGCCCGTCCACGGTACACTTGAGTCGAAGAGGAAATCTTTACCTGGTTTGACGATGGATCAGCTCAGTAAGAGTCCTTCAGACTGTTTCAGCGCCTCCGTTCAGAACAGCTAGAAATCCTCGGAGAGTCGTGCGTGGTTAGTTCAAAACAGAATTATAATCCCAAAACGTCCCTGGTTCTTCATAACTCCAAACTCTTCATAACCGGCTGCACTCTCAATCTGCTCATTCTGTTGGACTATCGGACCTGTTGTCAGCTCTCATTCCAACATCTCTCAGAACTCTCATTCTCTTGGAATTCTGGAATTCTTAATTCTTCTCATTCTCCCAGACTCTCTTGAACTCTCATTCTCTAACACGAACTGAGAAGTTGCCACATTTTATTTGGGTCGACTTCCTGTTCAATTTAGAGCTTTCTGATTCGTGGAAGGACCAGAAAGAGGAGTGGATTTGTGACGTAAGATGTTATCATAAGTCAAGGATTGTTTACAACATACAGAAAAGATTATTTCAGCAACAGCAGACTTCGTGGAGTCTCACACTTTGTAATCTTTTCAAATAGTAAAACATGACATTTTTCTCGGTAAACATTTTAGTTGACCGAAAACCAACCTTTAACATACTTACGACAGCTTGCTCATTTCAGACAGAAAATCAAGAAAGGCATATTCAGGTGATTTCTTCTCTGAATGAGGAACAAAAATCATTACTTACTGTTTATGTAAAATAAAATTAGTAGTTCTTTTCAACCTGTAAAGCATTGAGTGAACTAACACAATTTGATTATCAAAACATTTGTAAGACAGTAATGATTATAAAGAATTGTCTTTTCTGCTTGATTAATTCAAGAAAGAAAGTTCATCAGATGGTTCAGACTTATTCAGATCAATGAAAATAACAGTCTCTGTCCATCTGGTAGATTTGAGGTCATCTAGTTCACTACACTCTCGACCTTTGACCTCTCTAAGTGGCTTTAAGAATCTGTTGGACTCCTAGCAGGGACCAATGCAGACGTGTTCCTGTTTTTAGTTTTCTACATTCGCCTTAGAATCTAGCTGGTTTTTTGTTGTTGTTACCTTTTCCTTTTAGCCATCCTATTTGTAAAAAACAAAAAACCCTGCAGTATGAATTTTTATAATTGTTTATTGGTGTTGCTGTTGTCCATTGTTGTCATCTTTCTTTGTTGAAATCAGGTCTCTCTTGTAAATGAGTACTCCAGGCTCAATGGGATTTACCTGTCTAAATAAAGGTTGATTGATAATCTAACTTTCATCTCAAAAATTCTAGAGAAACTAGTTGCAGGTCAGTTGCGCGAACATCTACAAAAAAATAATCTGTTTGAAGAGTTTCAGTCAGGGTTTAGAGCTCATCATAGCACAGAAACAGCACTATTAAAAGTAACTAATGATATTCTTATGGCCTCAGACAATAGACTTGTGTCTCCACTGGTCCTGTTAGACCTCAGTGCTGCATTTGATACAGTTGATCACAATATTTTACTACAGAGGCTTGAATATGATGTTGGGATTACAGGAACAGCTCTAAAATTGTTTAAATCTTATCTATCTGATAGATTCCAGTTTGTAAATGTAAATATTAAATCTTCGTCATGCACCAAAGTTAGTCATGGAGTTCCTCAGGGCTCAGTGCTTGGGCCAATACTCTTTACTTTATATATGCTTCCATTAGGTAAAATTATTAAACAGCATGGGATAAATTTTCATTGTTATGCTGATGACACACAATTATATTTGTCCATTAAACCCAATGAATCCAATCAGCTACTTAGACTACAAGCATATCTTAAAGACATATAAACCTGGATGACCCTTAATTTTCTCCTGTTGAACAGACAAGACTGAGGTTTTGGTTTTTGGACCTGAGCACCTTGGGAATGAATTTTTGTCTTTCTCCCTCCTTAGATGCATTAATCTGTCCTCCAGCTCTAATGTTAAAAATCTTGGTGTTATTTTTAATCAGGACATGTCTTTTATCCCCACATTTTTTAACTGTAACTTTTTAAGATTAATAATTAATACATTTATTTTTTTTAATCAATGAAAGACAAACCTTTAAAATTTAAGGACAAAATTTAATCTAATTGTTTTCAAGTATGTAGTTTATTGTAAAAGCAGTTTCAAAGATTATAGCACATTGTGATGTTTTGCAATTTTAACATGAACCTTGTGCATATCTGTAAATAAAAAAGTGAAGATATTATTAATACATCTTTATTGTAAAAATCTATACTAAAATGGAAAATACATGGGTTTAAAGCAGGCAGGAAGGCAGTAAGGTAGGATTATGAATTAGATTTAAAAGTTACAGCTCATGAGGTACTCCATTAGAGCATGACAGCTCTTCCACAACATCATGTGACAAAGTCTTCAGGGTGTTCTTCTTCTAATACGTTTAGTGGTGGCTAGTAAGTAGCTTAAGGGAGCACTATCGCCCTCAGGTGATAACATGAGTTGGATTCTAGTCCCCGCCTACAGAGCCGGTCCAGAATTGTAAATGGAAATGCAACGACACACGAGCTGATCTGAGCTGACCCAAACTTACCTGATCCGCACCGTAACAGTGGAAAAGGGGCATTAATTTCCTTTGAAAACACTGCCTCTGCTTTGCTTCCGCCTTGCTCTGTTCAACTCGCGCTCCAGAGGTTTTTTTTTTTTAACTTTATTCAGTCAGCCAGCATTGACAATGCTCTGCAGGTGAACAAAAAAGCTCTGCAGCGCCGTGAGAGATGTATAATCGTGCAACACAGCATATAGAAAATTAAATTTGTTGCCAACACTTTAAATAATCGATTTTTATTGATTTTATCGATTTGTTGATGCTGCCTATCTGCATTGCCTTTCTGTTGGGCTCTCCACCCTCCTTTCCAAGTTGCTCTCTGCTTTAAGAACCCATACGATCAGATACAAACATCATTACTGAAGAACAATTGTTCCACAGACCCCCATCCTCATGTTTGGTCCCTTTCCCTGCAGATCATCCCCATGTAAATTTCACATGTTTAAAATAAAACGTACTCCGTTTTTTACCCATATGTTGGACTTTGTGCCAGTTTGCATGTTCTGGGTTTTAAAAGACTAGTCTGGTTGTAATACATAGTGTGTTTTTTAGTTCTTTAAAGCTGCAACAATTTAATCCCTGAATTAAATTGGTTTTCAACTTTGGTTTGTGAGAAATATTACCGTACCCAAAGTAAAACGGGAGAATAGTTGTTTTGTGCAAGAACAGGAAGCAACTCATGAATGGGGTTTATATGAACAGAAGAGTAAAAAATGAAGAGGCAAAGTGAAGGCCTTTCTCCATCTCAAACAGGACTAAGTGACAACCCCCCCATCCCCCCACCACCACCTAATGGTTATATACTCAGGTGCTAGAAAGTCCCTTTGCTGACTGCAAGATTTATTACCGCTGATGGACATTTGACCTTCTGCTTTGCTTTATGCTTACTTTTATTGTTGCTGTATTGTTACTGCTGCTGTTGCTAATGTATCAGCTTCTGTATCCCCTCACCAAGTCCCGTCAATGCCTCAAACTACAGAACATTAAGGTTTAATGAACTGAGTTCAAACAAACTGTAATTAAATCCAAATTAAATGCATCTGTTTGTTGTGGATTGTGAGATTTCATCAATAAGTTTCTTCATAGTGGTTGAGATGTGGTTAGAAGTCTATGTGACTGATTCAAATAATTCAAATCAGCAATATTGTTTATTGCTGAGATGAATAATTGCACTGGTTTATGTTTCACATCAGACAAAGCTTGTGCATGTTGCACTGGAACACTTGCATAGCCTGAAACATTAGGCATGAAGAATGGAAGCCATACAATTACTGCAGCCAGAACCTTTATCTCATCCTTGAGCTTTAAGGGCATGGCTGTATATCAGAGGCTATGTGAAGCCATTAAAAAAACTTGACAGTTGTTACTGCAGGGTTGACCTGTAATGTTGTTGGACAAAACATGTGGATCATCACACTGTTTGTACATAATAAATAACTTCACTAAAGAGGCACGCCATGGTGGTGAATCAATGAACTGCATTTTGCTAGGCTCCTGTCAGCACCTCTGAAAAACTTCCTTTTTTAATTATATCCTTGCTGCATCCACGCTGGATTCTTCCACAGAGATTAGTGTTGTCGCATGAGTGACTCGATGGTATAGGGACTGTGGTTTGTGTCTTGGTCTCTAGCCCCATCTTGTGTTGTGTTTATGTCCTGTGTTCTTCTGATCCTTAGGTTCTGTTTTCTATAGGATTTGTGTTTCCTAGTGTATGACTCAATCTGGTGTTGTGTCTCTGTTCCTGCACTCGCTAGTTTCCTAGTTTATCATTTTCCCTGATGTGTTTCAGCTGTGTGTCCTCACAGGTGTTTTGTCTCGTTAGTCACTGTATATAAGTCTATGGGTGCACTCACACCAGCCCTGTTTAGTCCACTTTAATCGAACTCTAGCTCATTTTTCTAAGGAGTCCGGTTCATTTGGGGAGGTGTGAACGCGCCATCAAACTCTGTCATAGAACTAAAAGGCGAAATCCGGCTCGGGCTAAAACCTAGGTCTCGGTCCGGTAGAACAGAACTCCAGCGCGGTTCGAGTACAGTGTGAATGCAACCAGACCGGGCCCCGCTCCACAAGCAAGAAGTGGAGTACAGCGCAGGACAAACAAACACGCATTTCTCTTACCTCATATGGAGCCGTCAGCTGCCTTGTGTGAAAAATAACATTCTCCATGGTCTTCTGCCTCATCTTCTGCTCATGCTGAGTTCATTTTTGAAAAATGACCAAACATAACTCTAAAACTGCTAAAACTTGATGCCACTCCATTTTTATTTTTATTTCCAGAAGAAGAAGTGTCTTCAGAGGTTTTTGTGTTGTTTCTTTCAGTAGTTCTTGGTGCAGCGCCACTACAGGCGAGTGGGGGAACAGGTTGGTTTGAACAGGTTGGCTCGTCTGCACAGTACAGTGTAAATGCAAACGCACCAGCTCAAATGTAACAAAATATCATGAATATTGGTCCCCAACTGAACCGAGTCTAATGGACTATCAGGTGTGAAAACAACCTAAGTCTCTGTGTTAGTCCTTTGTGCTGGCATTGAATGCTGTCCACTGGTGATGTTCTGTCTGCTCATGTGATCTATGTAAGTTTTTATGCACCTACAGTCTATTTAATTTCTTGTTAATAAATACTTTATTTTATAATCTTGAGTCCTAGACTGCCTGCCTGCACCATTTGATTTACCAGCGCCAGCCCCTCATTACGACAGATGAAGCTAAAGAAATTGAAGGCAGCAATGTCTTCACCTGCACAGCCTGTCATCACAACTGCAGCCTAGGGCCGTGGTGCTGAAATGGCAGATGGATTTGCAAGTGTGTCGTCCCCGCCCTCACCATGAAACTGAAAGACTGTGTCACATGCACAGACTGGCAGATCTTCAGGTAAACTGCTGAAAATAAGGGAGTGCTAGACCTGGAGGAATACACTGTACAATAAGTCTTGTGGTACATTAGCAAACATGCTGATGATGTCACCACCATCAGATATGCTAAGAGTAACCTGAACAGGAAGCCTTGACTGAATGCAGAGGTTTACAACCTGCTGGAAGCCAGGAACACTGCCTTCAGGTCTGGAAACTCATAGGAGCTGAGAAGGACAAGGAAAGAGCTGGTTGCTGGTATTAAGAGGGCCATGGCCACATATGCAAAGAGGATCCAGGGTCAGTTCTCCTCACAAGATCCATAGAGCATGTGGAGGGGTATTAAATATATAACATATTATAAAGGCAGAATTGAACAATGCCCAAGAGACCCATCACTGCCTGATGCCCTCAACAGGTTCTACGCATGCTTTGAAGACCCGAACAGACCACCCAGCACCAGATTCAACTCACCACCGGAAGAAGAGTTTCTCAGCAAGACCTCAGCCTAATAAGTGAGGAGTAATTTCAAGGGGATTAATCCTCACAAAGCAACTGGCCCAGACAACATCCCCGGGAAGGTGCTGAAAGACTGTGCTGATCAGCTCTGTGAGGTGCTGGCTGACATCTTTAACTCCTCACTTACCCTGGCAACAGTTCCCACCTGCCTGAAGACCACCACCATCATATCAGTTCCAAAGAGCTCTACAGTGACTGGTCTGAATGACTATTGGCCAGTAGCCCTCACCCTGATAGTCACTAAATGCTTCAAAAAACTGATCATGACCCACATCAAAACAACCATCAACATCAACAAAGACCCTCACCAGTACACATACAGTGAGAATCGATCAACAGAAGATGCTAACTCCTCTGTGGTCCACAATGCTCTCACCTACTTGGAGCAGACTGACTCCTACATCTGTATGCTCTTTGTGGACTTCACGTCTGCCTTCAACACCATGATCCCCCAAACACTGATGGACAAACTACTCACACTAGGACTAAACCCCTCCATTTGCAACTACTTCCTAGACTTCTTAACAAACAGACCACAGTCTGTGAGGATCCACATCTTCTCCTCCTCCATCATAACCTTCAGCACTGGCTCCCCACAGGGCTGTGTGCTGAGCCCTCTCCTGTTCACTCTGCTCACATATTCCTGTGCACCTACCCATCCAGGCTGCCATATTGTAGTTTGCAGACGATACAGCGGTGGTGAAATGTATCACAAACAATGATGAGTCCAGCTGCAGGCAGGAGGTGGAAAACCTGGAGAGCTGGTGCAGGAAGAATAAACTTCAGATCAATGTGAAGAAGAAGAAGGAGATGCTCATGAACTTCAGACAGAGCAAACACACCTACCCCCTCCTGAACATAGGAAGATCAGCAGTGGAAGTGGTCTCCAGGTACAAGTATTTGGGTGTGCACCTGTATGGCAACCTCAGTTGGGGCAACAACACTACCAGCCTGATCAAGAAAGCACATCAGAAACTCTACTTCCTCAGGCAGTTGAGGTGATCTGGTCTGGGAAGTTCAGTCCTCACCTCCTTCTACAGGTGTGCAGTGAAGAGCATCTTGTGCTCCAGCATCAATGTGTGACATGGAGGCTGCACAGCTGCAGAAAAAAAAGGTTTGCAGAGTGGTGAAGGATGAACAGAAGATTGTTGGAGTCAGTCTCCCCACAATCACAGACATCTACACCTCCAGATGCAGGAAGAGAGCCACCTGCATCATGAAGGAACCCACTCACCCAGCACACACACTTTTTTCCCCGCTCCTCTCAAGAAGGAGGTTGAGGAGCATAAGTGTAGAACCACTAGACTGAGGAACAGCTTCTACCCTGAGGCTGTTAGATTCATTAATCTCTATTCAGGATATTTTTTTCCTTTTTTCTGCTGCTTTGAACGTCTTTTTTTCTTCATTCTTCTTCTGGGCAGCTGTGGCTGAGTGGTTAGAGCAGTTGTCCTGAAATGCAAGAGTTGGGGGTTCGAATCCACCAGCAGTCACATGCCGAAGTGTCCCTGGGCAAGACAATGAACCCTCCATTGCCTCCGATGTGTGTTCCATCGAAGTATGAATGTGATAAAGCTCTGATTTGTCTCTTTAGAATGATTTGTTCAATTATCTTTGTAGAGATATAGTGCAGTGCTGTATGAAATGGTTTATGAGGGCACAGACTGTAGTGTAAAGCGTTTTGAATGTCTCAATAAGAGAGAAAGGCGCTATATAAGTACAGTCCATTTATCATTCTTTTTTCTTCGAGTTCTTAGATTAATTTAGATTACTCTTTCCCCCTCCCAATCCTTCCCCTCCTCTACAATGGCAATAGGTAAATTCCTGAATTAATTTTGATTACTGGTACATTTATCCCCTCCCCCTCCCCCTCCCCCTCCTCTCCATTATGTACAATGGCAATGGGTAAATTCTTCAGCAGCTTGTTGTTGTTGATGATTATGTGGCAGTATGGGCTTATTCTTCCACATCTCCCATTTGTTGCTGTCCAGCTTTGTATCAGCTGTGCCAACATCTCCACCCCTCTCTGCAATGACATTGTCAAATCAGCACCTAAACAATCTGAAATCTTGGCACTAAACATTGAATTATCTGTTGTTGGCTGCTATAGATCCCCTAGTACCACATCTGAAAGCCTGTTGTCTTTAATGCCACTCCTATCTACTTTACATCTCAATGAAATGGTTTTGGTAGGCGATTTTGGATCTCTCCTTTGTCAGAGTATTTTAAAGTATTTTGTTTTTTTCCTTCAAATCTTAGATCATTGATAGTCCCACTCGGCGTAATCCAAAGTGCCCTGCCAAATCATCTCTCCTAGATCTTATCATTACAAACATGCCACATAAATACAATGGATTTGGAGTTTTTACAAATGATCTAAGTGACCATTGTGTAATTGCTGCTATTAGAAATACAAAAATGCTTCATTTTAAACCTAGAATGATTCTAAAACGTAATATGAAACATTTTTGTGAACAAGCATTTCTTTGCAATCTGCTCTACTTTGACTGGCATCACATTTCATTAATAGATTATGTGAATCTTGCTTGGAAGTATTTTCCCAATAGTTTCATTAATTTTGTAAATGAACATGCTCCACTTCACCAGCGCAGAGTAAAGGACTGGGATAGCCCCTGGTTTGCTTCTGAGTAGCTGACCTCTTGCACAGGAGGGACCAGCTTTGGGCAACAGCAAGACAGATTGGTTTGGACACCCATTGGTTGAAATTTCATCAGTTACGGAATTGTTGTATGGCTTCCATTTCAAGATAATAGCGCTGTGCTGAAACACGCTTAGGAACTTTAGTTCCGCGGTATATAATGTCTCGTTAATAAAATGTAATGAGTGAAAAAATAACCGAAATTGACAAGAACCAGTTTTTAGGATTCGAGTTTGACTACAGACAACAGGACGATTTAAAATGTTTATTATAACAAAGCTGCTGGTGGAGATTGAGGTCCCTGGGCCAGGCCTATCTGAAGAGAAAAGTTAATGAACTGTTGGTCTTCTCCAACAATGAACAGATGAGTATTCGGACAGGCACCAACCTTCACAGACAGGTGTGGGAGGGGCTCCTTGAGGGAGTTGGAGATGGTGACATCACCAGCAGTGACGACTGAGAGGCAGAGAAGCAACGCCGAGCAGAGCATAGTTTTAAGGGGAATCCAACAGGGAAATCCAGAGAGACAGGCAAATTTCATACACAGGAGATCAGTAATCCAAAGCAGAGTCCAAAACGTAACCCTTTGTGCATGGTCGGGAAGGCAGAGGTTGTTACCATAAGCAGAGAGTATAATCCAACACAGGCAAGGAGGAAGCAAGGTGAGGAATCCGTGAAACAGGCAGGAGGTCAAAACCAGGCAGACAAACAAAACTGTGGAACGAATGCTTGATATCTACTGACCCGAAGGATTTCAATAATTTTGCACTGAGTGGTGGTGAACGTGGATCTTAAATACTGAGGAAAACAGGTGAATGGCATGAAGGCTGATTGCAGTGACGACAGAGTGGGCGTGGTAAACGTTGACTGGAGCAGACATGGACACTGACAGGAGCTGAGAAATAAACAAAGCATAAAGGCAGGAACTATGGCCGAAAACATGACAGAAATGGTATGCACGTGGACCAAACTGAACATGCTGTACTGAAACGGTTCAGTACACTCACATGTACCGTTACACCACTCGTAGGGACTAATCAGAGCTTTAGATCACATTCATACATTGATAAGACACACATCAAAGACAATGAGGGTTTCAGTGTCTTGCCCAGGGACACTTCAACATGTGACTGCTGTTGGAATCAAACCCCCAACTTTCTCACTGGAGGATGACCACCCTAACCACTCAGCCACATATGCCCACAAAAGGAGAAAGAAGCTCTGGAAGTAATTGAGATGCATGGAGGTGTGTGCAGTGAAAGTGATATGCTGGTGAAGATTCTCAGTCATCCAGGACATGATGAATACAGTGAAAGTGATCTGTTTGAATATGGAAGTGTCCCAACGTGACCCGCTGAAATCAACATTTCCTCTTGGTTTGCTTTGCGAACACATGTCTGTGTAAAAGCAGTCAGCAATATTCTAGCTAAATGAGTTTGCTCTTCTCTCTGGGAAGCCAAATCTATAAAGCAACTAGTTTGGCATTTAGAAAATCCATTTACAGTGATTGAAACAATCCAGCTGAAACCCCTACAGTCAGCCTTTTCCTTCCCCGGAGCCAGCACATCTAACATATGATAGAGTCAAATACTCAGAGAAAGGAAGCCATCTCTGTATCACTACAAGAAACACATCCTGTTTTTATAACACATTTTAACAGGATCTGTATGGGAGGAAGAAAGGCCAGATGTTTTTGAGAAGATGTTGGTGACACTTCCCCACTTTATGGTTTACATGAGCTTTTCTGTTGTCAGGGTTCAGGATAAAAATTACAGCAAATTATTAATTAATGGAAAACAGCTCAGAAGAATCAGAATCAGAATCAAAATAAGCTTTATTATCATTGCACCAAGATAAAATGAGAACATGTATGTACAGTTGTCCAAAAGATGGGCGGAGTGCATGAAGCTGCAACCATAAAAAATGTGTGTCCCTCTTATTCTTATTCAAAATAATATTTTTGCTTGGATGAGAAAAGAGAAGAAAACATGAGGAGAGATGGTATAAAAAAGATCTCTCACAACTTGTCCTAGACAGGGCACGATTTGAGGCATCAAAAAAACCTACCACAGCAAAGCACATAAAAAGATGTGATACATGTACATATAGGCGATGAAGACATTGAATTTTTAAGGGAAAGTTGTAGCATAGTCCAGAGCCCCTCCTCTCAGCCATTGTCCAGATAAGAGGTGACATTTATCATCAGCTCAGTTGAGGTTCCATCACATATCCATGGCATTGGGAAAGGGAGGGGTGAGGAAACAGACAAAGCATCTTTGTTTTTCAAAACATGCCAGGAGGAGATGAGATAAGTCCGCTGTCAAGGCCACAGTTTTGGATCAGGCAGAACTTGTGAATTGCTGTTTCTGCCTTTTAAAGTCTCGCTGGTATATTTCTCTGATGGAAACTCCAAACAGACAAATTTATTCCTTAAAGCCGAGCTCACAGCTTCTCCAAGATTATTCCCACTTTCATGTGTGCTGCTAGAGAGTTCACAGTCCTGATAACAGCTGTACCAACTCTGTGATGTGTGTGTGTGTGTGGGGGGGGGGGGGGGGGGACCCATCTGTCTTCACTGGCGTACAGAGAGAAAAAGTGTGAGTGAATCTATAATTCTGTACATTTAATTGTTAGCTTGTTAGACATATAAACGGCCCCTATGATGATTAAAATTATGTGGATGCAATGTGGGATGGGTGGTGGCTGAGGGCGGGGACCTTGAGGGTCTGATCCTCATTTACAGAAGCTGGCTATTGGGACGTGGAATATCACCTCTCTGGTGGGGAAGGAGCCTGAGATGATGTGTGAGGTTGAGAGGTTCCAGTTAGAAATAGTCGGACTCACCTGGACACATGGCTCTGGATCCAGTTTCCTTGAGAGGGGTTGGTCACTCTGCCCACTCCTGTTCAGCACCTCTCAACAGGGGCAACTCCAGAGTGGAATACTTGTTGCCCCCATCTTGGTGCCTGTATACTGGGATTCACTCCAGTGAATGAGAGGATAGCCTCCCTCCGCCTACGTGTGTGTGTGTGTGGGGGGGGGGGGGGGGGGGGGGGGGGCTGTTGTTTGTGCTTATGTGCAAAACAGCAGCTCAGAATACCCACCATTTTTGGAGTCCATGGAGGGGGTACTGGAGAGTGCACATCCTGGGGATTCCCTTGTTCTGCTGGGGAGCTTCAGTGCTCACGTGGGCAATGACATTGAGACCTGGAGGGATGTGATTGTGAGGAACAGCCCCCATGAGCTGAACCCGAGTGGTGTTCTGTTATTGAACTTCTGCGCTCATCATGGATTGTCCATAATGAACACCATGTTCAAGCATAAGGGTGTCCATATGTGCTCTTGGCACCAGGACACCCTAGGCTGCAGTTCGATGATCAACTTTGTCGTCATCTCATCTGATGTGCAGCTGCATGTCTTGGACACTCTTCAACATCACTGGTTTAGGTCAACAGCAGCCCACCTTCACTGAATATAGTGTTAATAAAGTGCTGCTTTCCATTCCTCAGCCATCTGATGGTTTGCCAGAATTTCCTTGGAGCCGACCAAGAGTTGTTATCCAAGGTCTCACCGAACTCCTCCCATATCTGAGCTTTTGCCTCAGAAACAGCCAAGGCCCTCCGGTACTCCTCAGCTGATTCCGGAGTCCCACTGGCCAACAAGGTCTGATAGGACTCCTTCTTCTTGACAGCCTCCCTGACCCGGGGTGTCCACCACCGAGTTCGCAGATGGCCACCACGAGAAGCACCGACAACCTTGCGGCCACAGCTCAAGGCAGCCACCTCAACAAGTGAGGTGCGGAACATGGCCCAGTAAGACTCAATGTCCCCCACCTCAGCTGGGTTGCGGTTAAAGCTCTTCTGGAGGTGCGAGTTGAATATCTCTCTGACGGGTTCTTCTGCCAGGCATTCCTAGCAAACATTTGGGTCTACCAGGTCTGTCCGGCATCTCGCCCCACCATCTGATCCAACTCACTACCAGGTGGTGGTCAGTTGACAGCTCAGCTCCTTTCTTCATCCGAGTGTCCAAAACAAACGGCCGCATATCAGATGACATGAATATGAAGTCAATCATTGATCTACGACCTAGGACGTCCTGGTGCTAAGTGCATTTATGGACACCCTTATGTTAGAATGTGGTGTTTGTGATGGACAAACTATGACTAGCACAGAAGTCCAACAACAGAACACCGCTCAGGTTAACATCAGAGAGGCTGTTCCTCCCAATCAGCCCCTCCAGGTCACACTGTCATTACCCACGTGGGCATTGAAGTCCCCCAGCAGAATAAAGGAGTCCCCAGTTGGTGCACTTTCCAGCACCCCTGCCAAGGACTCCAAGAAGGCCTGATACTCTGAACTGCCGTTTGGTGCATAGGCACAGACAAGTCCCCCCACCCAAAGGCAAAGGGAAGCCACACTCTCATCTACTGGGAAAAACTCCAACTCACAGGCACCAAGTCGGGGGGCTACAAGTAGACCCACACCAGCTCGACGCCTCTCACCATGGGCAACTCCAGAGTGGAATAAGGTCCAGCCCCTCTCAAGGAGATCGGTTCCAGAGCCCATGCTGTGCATTGAGGTGAGTCCAACTATATCTAGTCGGTACCACTCAACCTCACGTACAAGCTCAGGCTCCTTCCCCGGACGTGGGTTACTGGGTCCCCACCCTGGAGCCAGGCCTGGGTGAGGGGCTCATTGGCGAGTGCCTGTTGACCAGGTCTCTACGCATGGGGCCTGGTCAGGCTCAGCCCGAATAAGCAGCATAGGCTTGCCATCCTGTAGACCCACCATCTGTAGGAAGGGCCCTAAAAGTCGGGTGCGTGATGCCATAGGCAGTGGCCGAAGGCAGTGGCCGAAGGCGGGGACCTTGGCGCTATGACCCTTGCTTACCAAAACTGATTCTTGGGACATCCTGATGCATGCTCAATAATCCAGGTAGAAAAATCTAAAAAAGTTAAATCTGGTCCTCTGGACATTCAAAAAAACAAAACAAAGCAAATCAACAAAAAAAAAAATATATATATATAAAAAAGTTAAATCTGGTCCTCTGGACATTCAAAAAAAACAAAACAAAGCAAATCAACAAAAAAGTGTAGAAACGTTTCGTCTCTCGTCCGAGAGACTTCTTCAGTCTGAGGAGCTGTATTCAGCTCAGTCTCTTAAATAGCACCTTCTTAGAGTGGATCAACCAGTTTTGCTGCTGACAACCAAAACCAGCTCATCACA
>NC_056510.1:404095-404945 GCF_014905685.2 Nematolebias whitei
GCCCTGTTTAGTCCGCTTTTATCGAACTCTAGCTCGTTTTCCTTGAAAGTCCGGTTCGTCTAGGGAGGTGTGAACGCGCCATCGAACTCTGTCACGGAACAAAAAGGCGAACTCTGGCCCGGGCTAAAACCTAGGTCTTGGTCCGTTAGAAGCGAACTCCAGCGCGGTTCGAGTACAGTGTGAATGTAAACAGACCGGGCCCCGCTCCACAGGGTAAACAAACACGCATTTCTCTTTTATGGAGCCGTCAGCTGCCTTGTGTGAAAAACAATATTCTCCATGGTCTTCTGTCTCATCTTCTGCTCATGCTAAGACCATTTTTGAAAAATGACAAAATATAACTCCTAAAACTGCTAAAACTTGATGCCACTTCATTTTTATTTTTATTTACAGAAGAAGAAGAAGACGTGTCTTCAGAGGTTTTTGTGTCGTTTCTTTCAGTAGTTCTTGGTGCAGCGCCCCCACAGGCGAGCGGGGGAACAGGTTGGTTCAACAGGTTGACTTGACTGCACAGTGCAGTGTGAATGCAAACACACCAGCTCAAATGTAAACAAAAGCTCATGAATATTGGTCCTGAACCAAACCAAGTCTACCGGACTATCTAGTGTGAAAATGACCTTAGTTGTCAGCTGCTGGATTTCCATTTCTAGAGATAAAACTTTTCTCCACAACTCTTGAATTCTCCGTGTGGCATCAGCCAGTTGACCTAAGGTAAACAAAAGTATAAACCTTAAAAGACATCACTTATCCACCTATCAATTTCCTGTTCAATTACCAATTATCTTTTGTATTACAGCATTTCTCTTACTTTTTACTCATCACTGCCTTGACAGTTCTGAGGTGAAGATAT
>NC_056510.1:405045-412202 GCF_014905685.2 Nematolebias whitei
ATATATATATATATAAGTTTTTTCAAAGGGGAAACTCAAATATGGTGGTTTTGTTTATTATTGGAACAACATGGCACACTGCAATAACAATGTCTTGTTGACTTTGCCATGCTTGTTAGGTGAGCTGCTGCTGAGAAAAATGGAAACAAGAAGAAAGTAAAAAGAGAAATTATTAATCACATCAGAACATAGAAATGGTTTGACATATAGTTTTTAATTCAAATTTTTAAATTGCTATTCTAAACAACAGTATTGGAAGATGTCAGAGATTTTATATTAATAGACAAAGTAAACATTTTATGTTACAGCACTGACAGGCAGCAGCAGTTTATCTTTGAGCTACCTGTTGCTGCTAGCTAGCTTACTTTCCAATCGGAGGCTGTTTCCGTACAAAGTTACTGAATGATAAATTGATAATGATGGATAACGTTACCACAGCTAGCTAACACGTAAATACTTTTTATTATTAACCTTAATATAGAAAGTAAGTCTTTAAATGTTACAGCACTGACAGGCTGCATGTATACTTTAGCTACCTGTGGCTAAAGTTGCTGCAATGATGGATAAAGTTAACAAGGCTAACAAACACTTAAATAAAGTTTTTATTAACCTTACCTTGCGCTATATTTTGTAATTTACCCTCTATACATAAAGGTTGAATGAAAGAAATTCCGTGAAGTTTTCAGACAGGTCTCCCGAGGGAGAATAGACCCGGAAGTACTGATCCACTGCGGCGAGTCAGAACGGAAGTTGGCTGACGTCATTGTGAAAAGGGCCTATCATATATGAGCAGAGTAAACAGGAGAGAGGTCAGCACACAACCCTGAGGAAAGCAAGTGCTGAGGGTTATGGTAGAGAAGTTATGGATCCTCATGGACTGCGATCTGTTTGTTAAAGTCTAGGACCCAGTTGCAAATGGAGGGCCTTACTTACTTGGGGGATCATGGTGCTGAAGGCAGACATGAAATCCATAAAGAGCATACTGACTTAGGTGTACTTCTGCACCAGTTCTAGGGGGGCGCACTTGAGAAAAATGTTGATTTAATCCTATTGACTTCTTTATACGTTAACAAAGGTAATTTATATCAAATTTGGAGCTAATCTGATCATGCTTTTGTGATTTAGAGCCAACTGTATGCAAACAGTGGTTGATTGGAATTTGCAATTCAGCCACGCCCACAAGCTCCATCCACCAGCCAGTTTTGAGAGAAGGATTTAGCTTCAAGTTATGCTGTCATTCAACACAGATTTAAATCTGTATGAATAGTAGAGTAAATGGAAGAAAAACAGAAAGACAACATGTGACTTCCTTTTCAACGGGGGTGGGGCTAAGGTGAGGTCACCAGAAAGTCTCATTCAGCTGGGATATTTTGTGTGGAAGTTATTCCGCCTTTGTGTTTTATGGCAAAAGGTCAGATTTTGAAGCTTAGCCACGCCCACATACTTTAAATTAGAAGGAAGATTTTGATAACTTTTGATTGGCAATGCCTCAAGTCTGTGCAGAGTGATTCTGACATATGCATGTCAAAAGCTCTAGGATGAGTTTGATCAAATGTGGAAGCTATAACCGTCCAAAATCTAGTCAAATTCGGAACTTCAATCCAAGCTAGCCGACTTCCTTTGGCATTTGGACCATGTCTCCAATAGACTTCTTTATAGATCCTGACAAGATACACATGTGTACCAGATTTCATGATTGTCAGTCAACGCATGGCTCAGGGCTGAGGCTTTAAAATATTCCAGGGGGCACTGGGGAGGCATTAGGCCACAGTTATGAAATATTGGACTGCATTCCTGATTGGGGGTGGATACTGATCGAACATATTGAGTTTGGTGCAGCTCGGCTGAAATATGTGGAATTTAGAGGCAAATGTATGGCAACTGCTGTAGTGAACTAGGCCTCCAATCAAAACCTGCCTCTGAAGACCTTCTTGGGACAGGAACTGTTATTTCATTGATTTGAATCCAGAAATACAAAATTAGTTCATCCAGAGACGTTCTAATTGTATCCTGAACTAATCAATTGAAAGAACACTCTCTTTTTTATATTATCATTACTATTTTACAATATCTTGATAATCAAAAGTGTGTTTAGTTCATACCATTTTTAAATGTTGAAGTGAACCACTCATTTTAAATCAACTGTGAAACAGTATTAATGATTTTTAAATCCTCATTCAAAGTAGAAATCAAGTTAAATGTCTATTTTACAAAGTAATTATGCATTTTTTGATCTTCTGTCTGAAATGAGAAGGAGTGATGTCAGTCAAAAGTCGGAGACAGTCAAGAAACAAGGTGTTGGAACAAGCTGTCGTGTTTTTAAAGCTCTCAGACAGTAAATAAGAAAACTGGCACCTATAAGTCTGTCATTTCTCCAAAATATTTTCTCGTCTGTAACTAACTGTTCTCAAAACATTCCGGCTGTTTTCTGACTTGTAATGACCCTCTGACGTCACTAAAACCACACCCCTGTTGGTTCCTTCAACCAATCAGGACTTACTAAAAGTGACCGGAAGCAGAACTCAAAAGTCGACACTTCCTGGAACTGTTAGTTCCGTTAGTCCCTCTTAGTTCCGCTGGTTCTGAGGGAGTTCGGCTGGAGTTCCTCGGAGTTCTTCTGAGTCTCTTGGAGTACTGTGAAGTAGTTCTGGAGTTTTTCCACTGCTGAGTGGAACTTCGGACTCAGTTTTCCAGGCTGATGGAGTCATCCATCTCTGCAGGAGCCACGACGCCTCGCTGTGGCTCCACCCGGCGAATGCCCTATAACTACTGAGGAAGTTTGTTCTGGGGAACGGATTATCTCACGACTTCTGCCGAGTTGCAGCCGCCCTGAGGATACGCTGAAAGGTAGCGTGCCAGGGACCTCTTGACCGCAGCTGACCCATTCTCCGCAAAGGTATAGAGTCGTCACTGGCTTCACTACAAGTGTACCACGGCGAGCTGCGTTTAAAGGAGCGTGTTGTTCTGGTCTACAGACATACATCTTCCTCCACATTTTCTCTACATTTAAACTCCTTCATTTCCCATCTTTAAACTTCTGTCTTGCCAGTAATTAATCCAGATGCCTTCAGCAATGTCTGCTGTTTTTATTAAGTAAAACGTGCCAAGTTTTATTAATCAGAACCAGATCAGTCTAATCAAGTGTACAATGTTTTGATATTAAATTTTGATTCTGTTTATAAATGACCACATTTATTTTGATGGGTCAAAGAAAATTAACATCTCATGTCACTGATTAAACCATCTACGCACAGTACATCTGTCACATATCTGTCAAGTAGCTCGAAAAAGAGAGAACCCGTTATTAAAATATGACTGTAGTGGAGCTCTGAAGCTAACCAAGCTAATCGAGCCTTTTAGCACACTACACTGCATTACGTCTGATTTCGCCAACCCTCGATGGCCACACCCTCCAGCGAAAACTGTGCAGTTTAAAGCAGGTCAGACCAACTTGTTATATGGCTTCTGACACAGGATAATCCTGATTAGATCAAGGGGGTCAGACAGGGAGAGTTCCAAGTTAAAAAAGTGACTTCCTGTTCTGAGGGGGTGGGGCTTTTATAATGTCAGATCGTGACCTGAGTGGAATGTTGGGAAGCCAACAGGGATGACTCTTGCCACATCTGGTGCAATTTGGTCTTTCTATGTGAAAGTTATAGCATTTGAAAATTATGGCGTGAAGGGCAACTTTGAGTCCTGGCCATGCCCCTTTAGCCTATTTGAAAACTCAACATTTTGATAACTTTTACTCGCCAATGCCTTTAGGGCATATCAACCAAGTTTGAAGCCAATAACTCAAAATCTCTAGGAGGAGTTTGTTAAAATTTGTCATCTATGAAAAATGCCATAAAATGACCCTTTGAACCAAAATGGTCGACTTCCTGTTGAGTTTGGACCGGTGCTTCAAGAGACTTTTTCATAGGACCTGATAAGATACAGCTGTACGAGTTTCAGGATTATCGGTCCAAAAATGGCTTGCGGCTCCAGTTTTAAACTATTCTAGGGTGTGCTGTGGAGGCTATTGGCTACTTATCATGTAATTCTGTTCAAGGGGTGGACAATGATCAATCATACTGATTTTGGTGCACCTTGGCTCAAACCTATGGAATTTAGAGCCAAACATATGGCCATAGACTTATGTCTTACTTTGCCACGCAGCGACGTCCATATGCTCCACCGAAAACTGCCAGTGTTGAAAGCAAGTTAAACAAACATGTCTTTGGTCACTGGACACACTATCATGTTGATTAGGTCTCAGGAGTCAGATAGGGACCTTTCAACGTAAAACTTTAGACTTCCTGTTCTCAGTGGGCATGGCTTAAGTGATGACATGATTTGACCATTCATTCTTGCAGGGGATCAGATGTGGATCAATCACTGAAGGTTTGATATCTAAGACAGTTTTCATGTAGGAGCTATTAGCGTTTCGTTTTTCATGGCGAGATGTCAAACTTTGATGTCTGGCCCCTCCCCTTCAGCATGATCGAAAATGCACCATTTTGATAAATTTTTGTCCCCCATTTCTTATGAACAAAATGGTCAAGTTTTAAACTGATTGAGCAAAATTCCAAGGAGGAGTTTGATCAAATATATAGGCTGTAAACTTGACAACAGTTGTGAAATTTGTCAGTCAGAGTCAGAGATTCTTCGTCATTCGCACCACATGTGGTACATGAGGTGGAGCAAAATTATGTACACAGGGTTCCAGTAATATCCAACAATAAAATGTATAAGAAAAACAGTAATAGGATCTAAGATATGAACTAAGAAAAACATCAACTAAAAATACACTAAGCACTAATAGCATAAAAAACATTACGTCGAACAGCAGCACGAGCATGAGCATGAGTGTGTGAGCAGATGAGCACACATGAACACATCAACATTTAAACAGATCAGCAGCAACATCATGTGATTTTTCACAGTGATTATTCTGTTTAGAGATTCATGAGTCTAACAGCCTCAGGGTAGAAGCTGTTCCTCAGTCTAGTGGTTCTACACTTAATGCTCCTCAACCTCCTTCCTGAGAGGAGTGGGACAAAAAGTGTGTGTGCTGGGTGAGTGTGGTCCTTCATGATGCAGGTGGCTCTCTTCCTGCATCTAGAGGTGTAAATGTCTGTGATGGCGGGGAGACTGACTGATTTGGGACCTCGATTCAAAATGGCCGCCTTCCTGTTTATTGTACAGCGTGGGTGCCAGAAGATTTTCTGTGCATCTTGGGGAGTTGGACAAGTGTACCAAATTTCATGCTTGTACGGCAAAGTAAGGTTAACGCAGAGGGTATTTTGAAAATTTCCAGGTGGCGCTGTTGAGCCGTTTCTGTTGCAATTTTTTCGACTCCCTTAAAATGTGTAATTTTCACGCAGTCCTGATGCATCCGTCAAATTTGGCGAGTTATTTTTAGGCCTCCAAAAGGCCAATTCATTTGACGAAAAAATTGCTGCTTGGGCCTAAGAACTGAACGATTACAATAGGCCTTTGCAGCGCTTCGCTGCTCGGGCCTAGTAATAACCTGTCCAGGTGTCCCTCTGCTGGACTTAAAACCTATCCAGAGTGTCCCCTGCCTCTCACACAGTGATAGCTGGAGATGGGCACCAGTGACCCCCGTGACCTGAAATGGAAGAAGTGGGTAAAGATGGTTGGATGAATGTTCAAGTGTGGAGGAGTTACTCTGGAGAGGAACAGAGGGAGCCTTTTATTTTCTTGATGCAGTGCAGAGTGACAGGCCCTGGAGAGAGGAGGCATCCATTTTATCCACTGTTAATGCTGGCCTTGACATCAAAAGTCTTTGGTCACCCCAATCATTTGAGTAAACTTTTAAATAATCAAAACTAGAAAACCTAAAGGGTTGAAGATTCACAAATTAATATATGGTGGTGGCCATATTGGCTTTTGATGTGACAGCCCACATTGGATAGCCACCTTTCTTCCACCTGCTTGTAGGGACACACCAACATGAAAGTTGGTACCTCACTTATTTTCACCATGACATGGAGGGACAGATGGACAAAGGGAACATCCAGTTCCTCTCTTCACTTGGTGCTGGGGATAGTGAAGGTGTGCAGTTAGTCCAGATTGGCAGGAAAAACAAGAACCTTCTATGTAAAAACACTCAGCACCTCCATGTGAGCTGGATGAGCTGGATGAGCACCTCACTCGTGTGTCAGTCTGAAGCTGGTCATTTGATCTGCATGTCCTTGTTTCTCTAACAGGATCAGGCTCCCCATGTAGTGTGGAGACAAAGTCATGGAGAAGGTCATCTTCTGACAGCTGCTGGGTGTTGTATGACAGAGCTTTTACTGTTTCCTTCAGACAATGTGCTCAGCTCGGAGTGAAACCCAAGCAGAGGGTTGTTTTGCTTTCTTCTTCTTCCTGACAAAATACATTTGAGTCTTCGTCTCCTGCTTCTCCTCTCTGAGCACTGACAGTTCATCCTCAGATCTCCAAGAGGACTTCTCTGCTATTCTGACCTTTGGTCCAAGGCAGGAAGGTGTCTCAAACCATGGTTTGTGGGCCCGCAGCAGTAACGTAATGGCACATAGATTTGTGAATAAAGTCTCATCAGATCTTGATGAAGTTGCGCACATCGTCACGTTTTAATTCAAGGATTCAAGGTTCTTTATTTTAATGCAGCTGACGCCATGTATACTTTGATTCTTATTGATCAGTAGTGTGAAAGCTATAAATTCATTCAGGTTATCATTGAGGCCAACACTTCACTAACTCCAGTGATGAACACGAACCAAACAAGCTAGGCCTTCTGTTAGCATGATATGTTGTACTGACATAGAAGCCCTCCACGGAAACAATGAACACATTAATTTATTAACAGTTTCAGTCAATTCTGTCACACATGAGTGATGGTACCATTGCTATGATCAGACAGTATCACTGACCTGAACATAAACCCAACACTAACAGGACCAACAGGGACAACACAACAGAGAAACCTGAAAAGATGACCCGTTTCTGTCCCATTACCAGAAGGTCCTGCATCTCACACAACCTCTTACATTCAAGTACAACATGTAATTTCAATCATATGTGTGTGTGCATTATATATGTATATATATATATATATATATATATATATATGTATGTATATGTATATATATGTATATATGTATGTATATGTATATATATGTATATATGTATGT
>NC_056510.1:412302-438080 GCF_014905685.2 Nematolebias whitei
GATTTAACTTTTTTATATTTTTCTACCTGGATTATTGAGCATGCATCAGGATATTTTGAACCACTTTGGCCAGGATTGCCTCAAACTAGTTAGAGAGTTTGAGAAAACAGCAAGGAAGACAGCAGGGTCCTGGAGGGTGCGTGGGAGTTTGCCCAACCAGTCTACATGTGCTTTGTGGACTTGGAGAAGGCGTTCGACCGCGTCCCTCGGGGGGCCCTGTGGGGGGCCCTGTGGGGGGTACTCTGGGAGTATGGGGTACCAGGCCCTTTGATACGGGCTGTTAGGTCCCTGTATAACCGGTGTCAGAGCCTGGTCCGCATCGCCGGCAGTAAGTCGGGCTTGTTCCCAGTGAGAGTTGGACTCCGCCAAGGTTGCCCTTTGTCACCGATTCTGTTCATAACTTTTATGGACAGAATTTCTAGGCGCAGCCAAGGTGTTGAGGGGATCCGTTTTGGTGGCCTCAGAATTGCGTCTCTGCTTTTTGCAGATGATGTGGTCTTATTGGCTTCATCAGATCGTGATCTACAGCTTTTGCTGGAGCGGTTCGCAGCCGAATGCGATGCGGCAGGGATGAAGATCAGTTCCTCCAAATCCGAGGCCATGGTCTTGAGCCGGAAAAGGGTAGAGTGCCCTCTCTGGGTCAGGGAGGAGGTCCTACCCCAAGTGGAGGAGTTCAAGTATCTTGGGGTCTTGTTCACGAATGAGGGAAAAATGGAGCGTGAGATTGATAGGCGGATAGGTGCAGCGTCTGCAGTGAAGCGGGTGCTGTACAGGTCTGTCGTGGTGAAGAGAGAGCTGAGTCAAAAGGCGAAGCTCTCAATTTACCGATCGATCTACGTTCCCACCCTCATCTATGGTCACGAGCTTTGGGTTGTGACCGAAAGAATGAGATCTCGGATACAAGCGGCCGAAATGAGTTTTCTCCGCAGGGTGTCTGGGCTCTCCCTTAGAGACAGGGTGAGAAGCTCGATCATCCGGGAGGGACTCGGAGTAGAGCCGCTGCTTCTCCACATCGAGAGGAGCCAGTTGAGGTGGCTTGGGCATCTGTTTAGGATGCCTTCTGGACGCCTCCCTGGTGAGGTGTTCCGGACACGTCCCACCGGAAGGAGGCCCAGGGGAAGACCCAGGACACGCTGGAGGGACTATGTTTCTCGGCTGGCCTGGGAACGCCTCGGGATTCCCCCGGAAGAGCTGGCCCAAGTGGCTGGGGAGAGGGAAGTCTGGGCCTCCCTACTTAGGCTGCTACCCCCGCGACCCGACCCCGGATAAGCGGAAGAAAATGGATGGATGGATGGATGGATGGATGGATGGTTTTTGACAATTGGCTTCTACTTCCGGTTGGTGGACTAGGCATCGAAAATAGCAATCGAAAATAAATATTTCGAATGATTCCAAGAAAACAGGACAGTTAGTCCCGGTTCCAAACGAGTCTTGATCCTCGATGCCCAACCCTAGACACCGAGTTCCTTGCTGTATCATGTCCATAAAAATCTTCTGAATCTCTCTTTGTCTGTCATGCCACTTAGGACCAATCCGCCTTGGGAGACCCTACCAGGGAAAATTATAATTGCCCCCAACAGCAGAGCTCCTAGGATCATTCAGGCACACAAACTCCTACATCACGATAAGGTGGCGATTCAAGGAGGAGATTGTTTTGTTTTTGTTTTGTTTTAAAAAAATGAATACTTTTACTTTGTATAAATAAATAAAATAATTAAAGTATCAGGATGATGTTATTTGTAGAATCACATAATCTCCACATAAATCTGTACATAAGGTTATGTAATGCAACATAAAAAGTGGAGACACCAACAAATAACTGACTTGCACTAGTCCATCTCGGCATCCTAAGCAGCATCCTCATTCCATCATTATATGCCACTTTGAGTTTCTGAATACTGCTTTGCTTGTATCGTCTTCATAAGTGGGCAGTATACAAAAGAGTGCAGTATGCTTTAGAAGAACCACTTTCAGTGATACTGAACTTGAGTACAAGCATGTTGGCTTGTGCATACATTAAACAACGTTGTCTGTAAATGTCAGTGTCATCAGCCAGATCATCAGTTATAATCACGGCCTCCTAATTTAATTTCATAACAACATGTAGATGTTTTATTTTTTTATTTTAGTAAATGAAGACATGTCCGCATTATGTCCTCTTTTCACTGACTGCTTCATGCACATATTTTCCAATAAAGATTGAACTAGTGACTGTGGGGGGACATCTGCCTCTCTGCCATTCAACTAAAAGTGCAAGCATGTGCTGAAACTAGAGATCTCAAGAAGGGGTATCATTCAATAAGAACTTTTTAGACAATAAAGCACTTTAATGTCAACTAGGTCAGATAAGGTTATAGATAAAATGTTCCACAAAAGCAAAGCAGCTCCATTACATGTGTGGAAGAGAGCCCACATTCCCTCTGGAACTAAACCTGCAGTTAAAGGAGGATGTGAGCCTGATGTGGTAGAATGTCCTTCAGTGTGGGGGGAGGGGGGATTCAGTTAGAAATTTAGCATTAGATGTAACTGTTTTAGACCTTTAGAACAACAAATGAATGTAATGTTCTTTGTGAAGTTTTTTAATTTATTTTATTCCAATTTTAGTTTATTTGTTTCCGGTCTTATTGTGAAGCACTTTGTGATTTGTATCTATGAAAAGTGCTATACAAATAAACATTACTTTTCAAAAGGTTCCAGATGGACAACCATGAGTTGTCACTATACAGATGGAATGTAATAAATGAAAGATGATGTCTGCTTTGACCCTTTACAGTTAGTAACAAAACAAGAGTTAATGCTGCATCCGACTACTGCAGTAAATGTAAGATAAAATTAGTTAAGACCTAGATTTATTTCAACAAAAATGTGGAAACAATTATTCCTGAAGTAAGGAAATATTTATGACTACTCCTGTTCTGGTCTCCCTTCACTGGCTCCTGGTTCACTTTTGAATTCATATTAAAATCCTTCTGTATGCTTTTAAATCTCTTAACAGTTTTGCACCATGTTATTGCACTGATCTGCTGCAGCCATATGTCCCACAGCGCTCTCTAAGGTCAGCAGACCAAATGCTTTTATTGTTCCAGGCATTCGTTTTAAGCTCAGAGGTGGCAGGGCCTTATCTGATGCAGGTCCAAGACTGTGGAATGAGTTACCACTGCATGTCAGACAGTCTCCCTCTTTCACTTTTTTTAAAGTCTCGCTTAAAAACCCGCTTTTATTCCCTGGCTTTTGACACTGTGAGTTGATTCTTCACTTCTCTGCAGTCTTTTATCATCAAACTGTCCCGTTTTTTTCGAACCAGACTAAAGTTGGTCCTCCTTCCAACCGAACTCGGTGTTCAGTGACTCAGAGAGCCGGACGGAACCGTCCAAAAATATATTTTGGTCCAAGACCGGCCTCTCCCACCCCACCGGTCACTCTGAGCGCACTCTGCCGGCCAGGTGACCCCTTGAGCTGGGGAGTCGTCGCACGAAGGTACTGTGTTTTTTCTCTCTCTCTCTGGACCTTGTTGTGAAATAATATTGTTTTACTTTGTTGAATTTAACATTCCAATTCTTATTTTATTTTGAAATTGACCCACTTCCTGTTTTACTTTGAAGAGGCTCCCACAGATTGATTTCATTTCCTGTTTACATAATGTAACACGAAGTTTCACACTTTTGATTCGTCTGAAACTGGCCAATCCCAACAGCAGGCTTAACGCGCGCTGAAAAGTTAGTTTTGTTGTGTAAAGGAACGCCCTTTTTCTTTAAACAAAGGATGTGCAGAGCTTCTCCTTGAGGGAGTTAGCAGACGGAGAGTGACGCAGCCAGCAGCCAGCAGCGAGCAGTCAGCAAAATGGAGCAGTGTGACGGTCGTTTTCAGATTCCTCCATAACAAGGTTGTATCGTGGAGTTTAAAGGGATGCATCCAATTAATAATATGTTAAAAATAATGACTGCATTTAACTAATCCACTGTTTATGCTTGTGAATTTGTGACTACTTTATGATTTGACTACTTTATGACTTCTGAATTTCTTTGCTTATTAAATATTCATAAACTTGAAGGTGCGTGTGTCTTGTATTTAAGTGCGTGTCTTTGACTGACTCCTGCAGGATTGAAACGGTAACAGACTCGGGTGGAGAAGTAAGATGCAAAACACAACAACCTCAACAAACTCTTATCTGGACCTTTGTGGTTCTACCTGGTTCCGACAAAAATCGCCGGGTGGTATTTCGCTGGTTTTCTGCTGGACTGGCCCTCGTGGTGTCTTCATAGGTGTGGGGGAAGTGTACCTGTGACCCTCGAATTGGACCAGAACTGAACTGAGGTGGCTGTGGGGGATTTCGTCTTCAACAGAACCAGTCTCAGCTTCAGTGAGCAGCCCGTTACTTTTACCGAAGGACTGTCCACCTCCGTGGAATCGCTGTTTTCACCTGGAGGAGACACTCCGGTGCTTTGAAGCGCCGCCGGACCGGAGCAGAACCGCGCCGCCGGACCGAAGCAGAACCGGGCCAGGGACATCTTCAGCCTCTTCGTTTCTCTCTCTCGTGCAGTCGGGTGCGGAGGTGACGTGCAGAGAAGCGGAGGAGCAGCATGGAGGAGCAGCATGGAGGAGCAGCGTGGAGGAGCAGCGTGAAGGAGCAGGGCTGCGTGGTGCTTGAGAGAAGTTCGGAGTTTGTATCGGAGTTGCTCAGGCCTCCATCCAAACTCACTTGGATAATAATTAATTTTATTCCGGATCACGCTATTGGCCCCTGTTCACCTAAAACGAGCTAGGATCATGCCTTTCACTTCAGGAGGATTTTCTGGCAGCTCGCTCTTGTAGTGAACTTAACCTGATGTCAAGACTAAGCCTAAGGTCAAAACCCTTGACCTTAAGAACCTTGTGGGACAGGAACTGTCATTTCATTGATTTGAATCCAGAAATACAGGTTCACCCATCCTGAGACTCTCTTTCTTGAAAATCAAGTGGAAGAACACTCTCTTTTTATTATCATTACTGTTTTACAAATGTTGATAATCAATGTGTCTTAGTTCAAACCATTTTAGATGTTGCAGTGAACTAATCAATTTTATTAACTGTAGAACAGTAATAATGATTTTTAATGCTTATGCAGAGTTAGAATTCATGGTAAGGTCTCTTACAGATTTTTATGCATTTTCTGATTTCTGTCTTTGAATGAGCAAGTGTGCGTTTTCCAAGGTCAGGAGTCGAAGCAGACATTTGTTGGAACAACTGTCTTGTTTTTACATCCTCTCAGACGTCAACAGGGGGGTTTTGGCACCTGTTCTCTAAACTCGCCAAAACAAAACTCTCTCTCTGTCTCTGAGAACAGTTTAACCTGTTCCATAACAATTCTTGCTTTTTCTGACTTCTAGTAACCTCTTACGTCACAAAACACACCCCTGTCTGGTCGGTACTGACCAATGGGAAGACTCCCAAATGAACCGGGAACAGAGCTCTTTAAAAATGTTGGTACTTCCTGGTTTAAGCTGGTCTTCAGTTCTGTGGGTTTGGAGAAGTTCGGCGGCGCGGACAGTTCTGAGATGTCCTAGTGCTGTGCAGTTGCTGTGGGAGTCTGGATCAGGCCAGGAAGACCCTGACATGACCACAGAGCTCTCCCGAGTTTCATGGGAATATAACACTTTCCACTTGCTGAGGTGAGCTGGTGTCGGACGGAATCTCGTCACTACTTCGGACGAGTCACAGCCATCCTATGGAGACGCTGGACAGGTAGCGTTAACTGGACCTCCATATCTGCTGATTAATCTTCAGAAAGGTAATGAGTCAAGTTTCCTACCGAAGCGTACCGAGGAAAGCTGGGTTCTGATGGAGAGTGTCGGTTCTGGTGAACACTTCCCCTCACATACCATCTTTTACTCCCTTTAAACTTCCTTCCCATCTTTAAATTCTTCTCTCAAGTAGAAATCCTTCCAGATATTTTAGAAATGTCTGTGTAAAGTGCTCATCCACCGCCGTGTGGATAATTGATCATAATTGTACAGTTTTCATAAATGTCTGTGGTGAAGCAACGGAAAATCATGGCCGTATGGTTTTCCTGATTGATTGATTATGTTGTTATTTTCATATTTTGCCAAATTAATGTAAATGTTTGATGTTAAACTTTGATTCTGTAAATAAATGACCGCATTCATTTTGATGGGTCAAAGATAAATGACGTCTCACGTTTGCATTTCATTAAATTCAATGCACGTTTTATTCAGTCCAGAAAAATGAGGAATCCGTTTTAATTGATGAATATTTTGCAGCATCTATTCATCTACACTCTGCTATTTGCTACGAATTATCTGTTTCTGTTTCGGCCTGTTGATTCTGGACCCAGCTTCTGTTTCCCATGGGAGCATCCATCCATCTTCACTGGGGGGCCGGAGCCCCCCTCAGCCCAACTCAAACTGCAGTTGGGCCACCTCGTCGGGTTTATTTGCCCATTTGAACTGTGGCGTTTTATGGTCTGAAACTTTTCTGCATCATTCATGTTATTGTCATTATTTTCAGTTCTCAGATTATCTGGAGTCACTGAATCTTGTTAATACACCTGAATCTGCCCATCACTGCAACTTTCACTGTTTTTGGGTTCTGAATGATCGCGTCTTCATTTATGTTTCTCATGGTTAGATTATGGGGGCTAATTGTCACACTGTTAACTCCTGTAATTACACATCAGTCACAAAAAACTCAAGAAAATGTCTGATAATAATGTTGTTACTGCTCTCAGGGATTCAACCCAATCTTGGACCCCCCACTAATTACAGCACACCAAATGACTTTAAGAACGTGTCTGGGCTTCATTTTCTGCATGTAAACGCACGTAGCCTTCTGAGAAAACTTGATTCCTTGAAAATTCTGGTCAGTTCTTCTGGGGCAGATGTAATCTTCGTCTCTGAAACCTGGCTCAACAAATCTGTAATGAATAATGACATGGCAATCAATGGATTTAACATCTACCGCTGTGATCGTCAAAAAAGGGGGTGAGGGGGAGTCGCTATTTACATCAGAGATTCTCTGGTTGCTAGTCTTGTGTCTTCTAAAACAATTCCTAACCAAATTGATACCATAGCTATAAACATCACTTTGAATGGAGGCCAGATTTTATCTGTAGTCTGTTGTTATCGTCCACCTTCAGCAACACCTGAGGCTCTGTTCTCCCTGATAGAATTCCTTGGTAATTTAAAATTCAAAGAGATCTTTTTGGCAGGATATTTCAACATTGACTGGGATAAGTCAACCCCCCTCCATGATAAATTCAAGGAATGTTGCCTGTCTCTCAATCTTACCCAATTGATCAACTCTCCGACAAGGTTTAACAAAAACCGTCCTGAAAAAGTCTCCATCTTAGACCTGTTTCTACCAAATATGCCTCACAAATTCCCTGGTACAGGTGTATTCGCAAATGTTTTGAGTGATCATTGTGTGACAGCAACTTTGAGAGTTATTAAACTTCCATCTTCTAAGCCCAGATTAATTCAAAAAAGGGATCTGAAACATTTTTGTGAACAGTCATTCCTCTGGGATCTGTCTAAATTTGACTGGCATCGTATTTTTTAAATTGATGACGCGAACTCCGCTTGGAACTTTTTTCATAATAGTTTCATTTATTTTGTGAACAAACATGCTCCTTTTCGTCAGTTCAGAATAAAGGGACGAGACAGCCCCACGTTTACTCCAGAGCTAGCTGACCTCCTGCACAGGAGAGATCATCTTTAGGCCACAGCGAGAAAATCTGAATCAGACACTGATTGGTTGAGTTTTCGGCAGATGAGGAATAAATGTACAACTGCCGTCAATGCAGCAAAACGCAACTATTTCTTATCTCAGACTTCCAAAAATCTAAATGACCCCAGCAGATTCTGGAAAACCATCAAATCTCTATCAGGCACCTCCCAATCATCTGACCTCCCATCACAACTTCTCGTTAACTCTGTTCCTGTGTCAAATAAGCACGAGATCCTGAACTGTTTTAACAAACATTTTGTTGCTTCTAGTTCTTTATTTGACACAGTTACTAATGGAAAATCAGCCACTTCACTTATTAATCAAACTTCTACAAACCAAATCCTTCCTACAAATCAATCCTCAGTTAAACACAGCTTCTCTTTTTCTCCATTCTCTGTCAGTGAGGTCAATAAACTGTTAAAAGAACTTGATACTAAAAATTCTGCAGGACCAAATGAACCATCCATCCATCCATCCATCCATCCATCCATCCATCCATCCATCCATCCATCCATCCATCCATCCATCCATCCATCCATCCATCCATTTTCTTCCGCTTATCCGGGGTCAGGTCGCAGGGGTGGCAGCCTAAGTAGGGAGGCCCAGACTTCCCTCTCCCCAGCCACTTGGGCCAGCTCTTCCGGGGGAATCCTGAGGCGTTCCCAGGCCAGCCGAGAAACATAGTACCTCCAGTGTGTCCTGGGTCTATCTCTGGGCCTCCTTCCGGTGGGACGTGTCCGGAACACCTCACCAGGGAGGCGTCCAGAAGGCATCCTAAACAGATGCCCAAGCCACCTCAACTGGCTCCTCTCGAAGTGGAGAAGCAGCTGCTCTACTCTGAGTCTCTCCCGGATGATCGAGCTTCTCACCCTACCTCTAAGGGAGAGCACAGACACCCTGCGGAGAAAATTCATTTCGGCTGCTTGTATCTGTGATCTTGTTCTCACAGCCCAAAGCTCATGACCATAGATGAGGGTAGGAATGTAGATCTACCGGTAAATTGAGAGCTTCCCCTTTTGACTCAGTTGTCTCTTCACCACGACAGACCGGTACAGTGACCGCTTCACTGCCGACGCTGCACCTATCCGCATATCGATCTCATGTTCCATTTTTCCCTCATTCGTGAACAAGACTCCAAGATACTTAAATTCCTCCACTTGGGGTAGGACCTCCTCCCTGACCCGGAGAGGGCACTCTACCCTTTTGTGGCTCAAGACCATGGCCTCGGACTTGGAGGAACTGATCTTCATCCCGGCCACATCGCATTCGGCTGCGAACTGCTCCAGCGAAAGCTGTAGATCATGATCTAATGAAGCCAATACGACCACATCATCTGCAAAATGCAGAGACGCAATCCTAAGGCCACCAAAACAGATCCCCTCAACACCTTGGCTCCGCCCAGAAATTTTGTCCATAAAAGTTATGAACAGAATCGGTGACAAAGGGCAACCTTGGAGGAGTCCAACTCTCACTGGGAAAAAGCCCGACACTGCCAACGATGCGGACCAGGCTCTGACACTGGTCATACAGGGACCTAACAGCCCGTATCAAAGGGCCCGGTACCCCATACTCCCAGAGTACCCCCCACAGGGTTCCCTGAGGGATGCGGTCGAACGCCTTTTCCAAGTCCACAAAGCACATGTAGACCGGTTGGGCAAACTCCCATGCACCCTCCAGGACCCTGCTGAGTGTGTAGAGCTGGTGCAGTGTTCCACGGCCGGGATGAAAACCACACTGCTCCTCCTGAATCCGAGGTTTGACTATCCGACAGACCCTCCTCTCCAGAACCTCAAGTAGACCTTACCAGGGAGGCTTAAGAGCGTGATTCCCCTGTAGTTGGAACACACTCTACGGTCCCCCTTTTTGAATAGGGGGACCACCAACTCGGTCTGCCAATCCAGGGGAACTTCCCCCTATGTCCACGCAATATTGCAGAGTCGTGAAGGCCAACACAACCCTACAACATCCAGAGCCTTAAGGAACTCCGGGCGAATATCATCCACCCCTGGGGCCCTGCCACCAAGGAGCTTTTTAACCACCTCGATGACCTCAGCACCAGAGATTGGAGGGCCCGACCCAGAGTCCCCAGGCTCTGCTTCCTCAGTGGAAGACGTGCCAGTGGGTTTGAGGAGGTCTTCAAAGTATTCCGCCCACCGACCCACAACATCCCGAGTTGAGGTCAGCAGCACACCACTCCCACTATAAACAGTGTTGGTGGCGTACCGCTTTCCCCCCCTGAGACGCCGGATGGTGGATCAGAATCGCCTCAAAGCCGTGCGGAAGTCATTCTCCATGGCCTCTCTGAACTCCTCCCATGCCCGAGTTTTTGCCTCAGCGACCACCAGAGCCACATGTCGCTTGGACTGCCGGTACCCATCAGCTGCTTCCGGGTTCCCATAGGCCAAAAAGGCCTGATAGGACTCCTTCTTCCGCCTGACAGCATCCCTCACTGACGGTGTCCACCATCAGGTTCGAGGGTTGCCGCCGCTACAGGCACCGACAACCTTGCGGCCGCAGCTCCGGCAAGCCGCCTCGACAATAGAGGCACAAAACATGGTCCACTCGGACTCCATGTCACCCACCTCCCTCGGAACATGTTCGAAGTTCTCCCGGAGGTGGGAGTTAAAACTCCGTCTCACAGGAGACTCTGCCAGACATTCCCAGCAAACCCTCACAATACGTTTGGGTCTGCCTGGTCTGATCGGCATCCTCTCCCACCATCGGAGCCAACTCACCACCAGGTAGTGATCAGTGGGCAGCCCACTCTTCACATGAGTGTCCTAGACATGTGGCTGCAGATCAGATGAGACGATGACAAAGTTGATCATCGAACTGTGGCCTGGGGTGTCCTGGTGCCAAAAGCACATATGGACACCCTTATGCCTGAACAAGGTGTTCGTTATTGACAATCCATGCTGAGCACAGAAGTCCAACAACAGAACACCACTCTGGTTCAGATCAGGGGGGCCGTGCCTCCCAACCACACCCCTCCAGGTCTCACTGTCATTGCCCACATGAGCATTGAAGTCCCCCAGCAGAACAAGGGAGTCCCTAGGAGGCACACTTTCCAGTACCCCCTGCAAGGACTCCAGAAAGGGTGGATAATCTGAACTGCCATTTGGTACATAAGCACAAACGACAGTCAGAACCCATCCTCCCACACGTAGGCAGAGGGAGGCCACCCTCTCATTTACCGGGGTGAACCCCAACACACAGGCACCAATTTGGGGGGCAATAAGTATGCCCACTCCTGCTCAGCACCTCTCACCAGGGGCAATTCCAGAGTGGAAAAGTATCCAGCCCCTCTCAAGGACACTGGTTCCAGAGCCAGAGACATGCGTAGAGGTGAGTCCGACTATTTCTAGCCGGAACCTCTCAGCCTCACACACCAGCTCAGGCTCCTTCCCCACCAGTGAGGTGACATTCCACATCCCAATAGCCAGCTTCTGTAGCCGAGGATCAGACCGCCAGGGTCCCTGCCCTCGGCCACCACCCATCCCACATTGCATCCAACCCCTTTGGACCCTCCCACGGTGGTGAGCCCATGGGAACCAAATGAACTTCCACCTTATTTCTTAAGGCTGGCTGCTCATATCATCACAGTCCCTGTGACCCACATCTTCAATCTCTCCATAAGACAAAACTCCATCCCAGACACTTGGAAAACAGCCTTTATTCTTCATTTGCTGAAGGGAGGTGACCCCACCTCACTGAACTATCGGCCAATCTCTAAACTCTGCATTTTAGCCAAGGTTTTAGAAAAACTGATAAACTCTCAAATCAAAAATTACCTGGACTCATTTAACATCTTACCTCCACATCAATCTGGTTTCAGGAAGCAACACAGCACAACCACTGCCTCAATGAAGGTTCTTAATGATGTTGTTGAAGCACTGGATGCTAAGGATTATTGTGCTGCACTTTTCTTAGACCTGTCTAAAGCTTTTGACACTGTGGATCAGAACATCTTGTATCATAAACTCTCAGAAATCGGTTTCTCAGAACACACCATTGGTTGGTTCTCTAACTATCTTTCAGACCAGAGGCAATGTGTTCAACATAATGGTACTTCCTCCAGTTATTTAACAGTCAACAATGGTGTACCACAAGGCTCAGTCTTAGGACCCACCCTCTTTACAATCTACATACATAATGTAGGTAAAAACATCCCTAATGCATCCATACATTTCTATGCTGATGACACAGTTGTTTATTGTCGAGCTAAAACTGTTGATAAGGCTTTCCATCTTTTGAAATCTGCATTCAACTACATCAAGACAGATTTGTTCCGCCTCAAACTTGTCCTAAATGCCGACAAAACCAAAGGGATGCTTTTTTCAAATAGTACGTTGGTCCCAGCAGTTCTTCCTCCGTTTTTATCCTCAAATGGTGTCCTGATTGAGTTTGTTGATTCCTATAAATATTTGGGTATCTTGGTTGACTCGCATCTCTCTTTTAAGCTCCATGTGGAAAACTTGGTAAAAAAAACTGAAAGTTAAACTGGGTTTCTTCTTCAGAAACAGATCCTGTCTAACCCTGAATGCTAGGAAACACCTTGTATCTGTGACTTTCCTTCCCTCCATTGATTACGGTGACATTATTTACATGAACGCTCCTACAAGAACCCTGCAGATGTTGGATGCTGTCTATCATGGTGCACTAAGATTCATAACTGGCTGTGATTATCATACCCACCACTGCACCCTGTATTCACTGGTTAACTGGACATCATTAACTTCACGCAGACTCTCTCACTGGTACATTTTCATCTTTAAATCACTTCTTGGTCTGCTGCCTTCGTACATCTCCTCCTACATGTCTCTGCATGAGTGCAGCTACGGCGTGCGCTCTCAAGACATCATTACCTGCAGTGTTCCCTCAGTGAAGACTGAACTAGGCAAGAGGACCTTCTCCTACCCCGCTCCTGTTTCACGGAATATCTTACAAAAACAATTGAAGCTCTTGACCTTGACCTCTCTAAGTGGCTTTAAGAATCTGTTGGACTCCTGGCAAGGACCAATGCAGACATGTTCCTGGTTTTAGTTTTCTACATTCACCTTAGAATCTAGCTGTTTTTTTGTTACCTTTTTCTTTTAGCCATCCTATTTTAAAAAAAAATAAATAAATAAAAAATGGAGTATGACTTTTTATAACTGTTTATTTTCGTCGCTGTTGTCCATTGTTGTCATCATTCTTTGTTGAAATCAGGTCTCTATTGTAAATGAGTCCTCGAGGCTCAATGGGATTTACCTGTCTAAATAAAGGTTGAATGAATTTACAAGGGTGGTGTGACTGGGTCCAACAACGAGACGACAGATGGTTTCAGAGGCTGTTTATCTGAGTTTCACGTCATGTGCCTTCCTTTCTGCATGTTTTACAGCCAAACTGTTTTCAGCTTCATTCATATCCCTGTTAACATTTGGTCAACACATGTCCTAACTAAGTGTGGGTCTAAATTGCTGCAGGGAGAAAAGGGAATGTCTGAGGTGAAACATCTTGGACGTACCCGAATGTCAGATGGAACCAGACACACTCCTGAAAAATCAATTAACAAGGTCATCTATAATTTAAAAGCATTGATTTGCAACAGCAGCCTTGCAGCTTGTTAAAGTACTGACCTGAGTTGCAGTGGATGAAAAACAATCTCTGAGGAGACTGCTCCTCGGTAAAAACAGAACTTTACTCCAGCTTGGTCCAAGACAGGTGGAGCGAGATAAAATCCAGAGGATGAGACAAACAAGTTCGAACAAGTTGTCTTCTTCTGTCTCATAGTGGGGCTGTTGGTGTCTCATTGTCTATTAGGAGCACTTTACTTTTTTCAGTACTGAGGAGACAATTAGCTTTCAACAGGGCTGGCTTGAGGTGCTCAAATCAAAAAGGCCTTTATTATTTATTTATTATTACTGTTTGGGTGCAGTCACACCAGCCTGTTTAGTCCGCTTCAATCAAACTCTAGCTCGTTTTCCTAGGAAGTCCGGTTTGTTTGGGGAGGTGAGAACGCGCCATCGAACTCTGTCACGGGACAAAAAAGCGAACTCTGGCCCGGGCTAAAACCTAGATCTCGGTCCAGTAAAAGAGAACTCCAGCGCAGTTCGAGTGCAGTGTGAATGCAAATGGACCGGGCCCCGCTCCACAAGCAAGAAGTGGAGTACAGCACAGGACAAACTAACACACATTCCTCTGACCTTATATGGAGCCGTCAGCTGCCTTGTGTGAAAAACAACATTCTCCATGGTCTTCTGCCTCATCTTCTGCTCATGCTGAGTCGATTTTTGAAAAATGACAAAATATAAATCCTAAAACGGCTAAAACTTAATGCCACTCCGTTTTTTTTTATTTCAAGTAGAAGAAGAAGAAGAAGAAGTGTCTTCAGAGGTTTTTGTGTTGTTTCTTTCAGTAGTTCTTGGTGCAGCGCCCCCACAGGCGAGTGAGGGAACAGGTTGATTCAACAGGTTGGCTCAACTGCAGAGTGCAGGGTGAATGCAAACGCACCAGCTCAAATGCAACAAAATGTCATGAATATTGGTCCCCAACCGAATCGAGTCTACCGGACTATCAGGCGTGAAAACAACCTTTATTGTTGGTATTTTTATATTCTCTGTTTTTTATATATTGTGTGATTCCTTGTGTATGTTCCTTTGTACTGAAATGTTGGCACACCAATTTCCTGCAGGACTAATAAAGTTCTTATCTTAAAATAGTATCATGTGCATGGGTTGATATTGTAGCCATCTTGAATTTGGCTGACTCCCAGTTAATTAGTTTTAGAGGTCCATACAGTGGACTTTGTTTTATTGAACTTTGTCTCGTGGTTTATGAGACATTTTGCTAACAGAAACAGACACAGATATGATGATATCTTGCTTTTATCTGTGGACACTAATCTGCTGAATAACCTATATGCCAAAAGTAGTAGTGATGTACTTCTGTTTAAATTTATGCCTCTTGGATCACTTCCGATTGCCTTTTGCTCTTGTTTGTTTTTAGCAGTATCTGCAAGGGTTGTACCATGAAGAAGACACAGAGGTTAAAATATCTCTGCAATATTATCTATTTATTTTAAAGCATAACTCTCATAAAAAGTTCTCGGGGGGTGGGGGGGGGGGTATTTTATGTTTTTTATTATCTTGTGTAGGCAAATATGGACACTTATTGGTATTTTTTAATTTTTTTTCAGGTTTGCATCGTATGACCTCCTGATGTGTTTCTGGGCCATGATTGAGATGCTCTGCCATCCATGATCAGTGCTCGCTAAGGACAGAGAGAAACTCCCATAATCTCCACTCCCTCAACCCATACCCTGCAGCCCATTGATGAGTTCTTCCTTTTCTTAAATTATCTTGACCTTGGATCCAAGCAACAAGACCTTGCTGACCGGTACAGTGTCCATCAGTCCACGGTCAGCTGGATCATCACATCAACTTTTTATTTACAGTAATTAGGCTCTGATACCTGAAAAGCAGATATGTAAAAATCTACCTTTAGACTTCAAGGACTACACTAACACTAAAGTCATCCTTCACAAAATATAATAGTTGGACAGTATATGTATATGTATTTCAATTCAATTCAATTCATTTTATTTATATAGTGCCAAGTCATAACAGAAGTCCTCTCAGACACTGAACTGAAACATTCGTATATAAAAATAATAGTTGGACAGTATTGTTTTTTTGATTGTTTGTTTTTTCCAGTTGTGGAACATTAAATTTTGTAGCATCATCACTTCATTAGCACTAATGTAAACTGGTTCTGTGAACTAAAGCTTGTAATGTTAGAAAATAAAATGTTCAACACGTTCCGACTTTGTCTTCGTATTGCTGTATTATCACCCAAACAATGTGTATTTTTATTTAAAACAGACTCAGAGTCCAGTTTTATTTTAACCATTTTAGTAAAAACAAAGTTGATGACCACGTTACATTACTGTAGAAAATGTATAACACTCGAGCTAAGTGAGGCACAAGATTTAAACACTGGATTTACATTATTTGTTACATTATTTAACATTTCACCTTCTGGCTTTGAGTCACAGCTTCCTTGTCTGCTCTTGGAGATTTAAAAACATCTCATCAGGCCATAGGCATCACAACCATTATATGTGAAGGGGACTTGTCCCCCCACATTCAAATAACGTTCATTTGCCCCCCCCCCCCCCCCCCCCCCCACCCACACACACACACATATATTTATCATGAAACATTAGTTCAGTCGGTGCAGTTTCTCTTTCTTCATGAACGAATCCATTCCACTTGATTAATAGGAGAATACTCAGGCCACTAAACATCCACTCCAGGTTTTTCTGGTTACCTCCATTTCTCTGTTTCATACACAAGTGGAAGAAGTAACTGACGCTGTAAGATGCTGCAGGTGTGAGAGACGCTGTGTGTTCAGGTGCATTAAAGTTGAAATGTCTTTAAACCCCCACAACTTATTGTCCTTGAGCTTCACGAGAAACATCATTTAGATGAGTAGTGTTGAACACAAGTAAAAAAAAGTCTAGTGGTGATGATTTTTATTTCTCTATGAACACAAATAGTGTCGACCTGAGGCTTTGTGTTAATAAAGTGCATTAAAGTTGAAATGTCTTTAAAACAGCTGAATTTACACCAACTTGGTGAGAAACATGCTTTAAATGGAATTAACATAAGGAAATCTAGTCAAGTTAAGTCACATTTATTTATATAGCACATTTAAAACAGTAACTGTTATCAAAGTGCTTACCAAAAAAGATCACAGGATCAAATATTTAAAAAAAGATATTACATAATCACGAATAAAAGCATAAAAACATGAAATATAATTAGAAACAATGAAATACTAAATCAAATCACTCTGCGTTAAATGTCGGGGAGTAAAAGCAAAATGGATGAACACAATCACCAAAAATGAAACACCAAATGAGATCACACTGTGTTAAATGCCAAAGAGTACAGATGTGTCAGTGAGTACAGATGTGTTTTGAGGAGAGATTTAAAAATAGAGACTGAGGTGGCCTGTTGAATGTTGATGGGCAGATTGTTCCAGAGTTTAGGGCCCATGACTGAAAACGCCCGATCTCCTCTGAGCTTCAGCCTGGTTTTTGGTACCACCAAAAGCAGCTGGTCTGATGATCTCAAGGCCCGAGAAGGAGTATAAGTATGAGTATGAGTTCTAGAATTGCACCGCTCAAGGTAGCTGCATGTTGGAACAGCTCTGTTACATTCATTCTTATTTACTGCTTTTGAAAACTTTAATTCCTATTTTTTCTGGATGTAATCGCTTTTTTACTATGATGATTTACTCTGGTATCGGATGTTGTGCAGCTGGAAGGATTTTTACTGAAACTTTTTTACTGTTGGACATTTGTTATGATGCGTAACCATGGCAACAAGGTGTTTTTTTTTAACAATAAGGAGCAGTAACATCCCAAAAGCTCAAATATCTCATATACAGCCCCAAATCCCACATGAGTTGAAAAGGAGGTGCTGTGGACAAATTCCTGTCAACCTGGCGGCGGTGCTCGAGTACCAGACCACCGAAATCCTGGAGCTGGTGAGAAACTCAGCTTGTGAGGAGGTCTGCAGACTGCTAGGAGTAGTGACCATCACTCAGGGAGGAATTATGTCCGGCATTAGGGCAATCCTGCTGCCCAAGATGACCGAGAGGCCCGCCGGATCTGACAGCAAGCTGGATCTGGGTGGACGGATCGGTATCTGTGGCCAGATTCTTCGGCTTCACTGCAGGAGATCCTTCCTGCCCACAGCTATCAGCATCTATAACAACTCTTGAATGAAACCAGGATGATAAGCTACGACAACACTTATTTTCCCTCTGGGATTAATAAAGTATTTTTGAATTTGAATTTGAATAAGGATGAAGAAGGTTGGAGAGGTATGAGGGCGCAAGGCCATTGATGCACTTAAATGTCAGCAGAAGAATCTTAAAATCAATTCTGACCCACATAGGAAGCCAGTGAAGGGAGGACAGAACCGGAATAATGTGCTCAAACCTGTGAGTTCCTGATAGTAGCTGAGCTGCAGCATTTTGGACAAGCTGGAGACGTGAGAGAGAGACCTGACTGACCCCAGCATAAAGTGAGTTACAGTAGTCCAGCCGGGTTGTAATAAATGCATGGACTAATTTTTCAAGGTCAGATCTGGACAGGACGGACTTGAGCTTAGCTATCTGCCTTAGCTGAAAGAAGCTTTTTTGAAGAACAGAGTTTATCTGTTTATTAAACTTAAAGTCTGACTCTAAACTGTCCCGAGATTGGTAACAGACTGTTTTAGATATGGCTGAAGGGAGTCCAGGTTTGCAGGATCATTGACAGTGGGAGAGCTAGGGTTAAACACAATGGCCTACAAGGGAGTGACACAATGAGGACTTCTGGGAAGATGGCGCCGGTGCTGGTGGCTTGCCGTCCACCTCTGTCTGTTTTGATCATTTTATTTTTTGTTTTTTTCATTTTTCTTCGGTGACATCAACTCACTGCTTGTTTATGATCACCAACAACTTTTAAATATACAGTTATCTACTGCAAACCCTGCCATGTTTGACCACTTTGATTGGGGTTCTGGACCCTCACCCCCTCTGTTTGTTGATGTCCAGGTTTACCTGCTGCTCGTGGAATTTCTGCCCGCCCGAAAACATCGCTCCAGGTGCCGTGGAAGACGTGCCGGCCGTCTCGTGAGGATTAAAGCCAGCATCAAGCTGACCATCAGATGTTAAACTGTCCATCCGGATGCTTCGCTGATCCACTCAACTCCAGCCTGCTACAGGTGGCCGGACCTGGTACGTGCGCAGCCGCGGTGGCGGTTTTGGTCGTCTCCAGTGGAACTTAACCAACTCTGGACTGTCTGCTGCATCATCTCTTGCCAACCATCTGCTGGATATTTGCCTGTCCGGGTGCTTCCCTGATCCTGCTGGGTCCTGCCTGATCCCTGTAGTGGAGCCTGGCCCGCGCCGTGAGCGCACGCACAGCTGCGGCGTCTCTGGTCCTTAGAGGTGCGGATCAAACTCCAAAAATCTGAAACAGCTGATCTGTACTCCGTGCTCAGCTTTTCCTTAAGCTACTGGTCTTACTAAGATTGCTCTGCTGAATGTGAGGTCGCACGCAAATAAAACTTTCATCTTAAACAACTTTTTCTGCTCCAATGGATTGGACTTCATGTTTTTTACAGAGACCTGGCTCATCCCTGGTGAGTTAAGTGATTTTTCTGAACTTTTGCCGGTGGATTGTGCCTTTTTTAATGCTCCATGGACTTCTGGTAGGGGTGGTGGATTATTAACAGTTTTTAAAAAGCTCTGGAACTGCAGACAGCTACAGGCTGTAGCTTTTCAGAGTTTTGAACTGCTGTATTTTGAGCTGGGCTGCTCCAACCCAACACTGTGCCGCCTGATCTACATGCCACCCTCGTACAACAAAAACTTCATAAGTGCATTTTCTGACTTTCTGTCTGAAATACTGCTCAATTACTACAGGGTCTTGATTCTGGGAGACTTTCATGTACATGTTTGCTGTCCTGACAAGCCTTTGGTGCAGGAGTTTCTAAATCTGATCCAATCTTTCAACCTTGTGCAAAATGTTGTTGGTCTAACTCATCAACAGGGCCATACACTTGATTTAGTTCTGTCTCATGGTTTATATGTGGTTAATCTGGAAATTGGGGATGATGTTGTTTCAGATCACAAACCCATTTCATTTGAAACCTCTGTTATTCATGAGTCTAAATCCCCTTCTCCAGCCAAGAGTTGTCGGATATTTAACTCTTCAACCGCTGCTCTTTTTTCCTCTGCATTCATTACTGATGCTGCCTCAGTCCCTGAAACCTCTGCCTGTATTAGTATGCAGGAGCTGCTCAGTAGGCATGATGCGACCTGCTATAAGATTTTAGATCTTGTGGCCCCACTAAAAATCATTCGACCAAAGCGGGCACCACACCCCTCGTTGAACACGACCACTCGAGCAGCCAAATGTCTATGCAGGAGAGCTGAACGCAAGTGGAAAAAGGACAAATTACAGGTTTCTTTTATTATGTTAAAAACGTGTTTGAAAGATTATCAGAGCATCGTTAAATCTGAAAAGAACAAATACTTCTCCCAAATCATTGCTTCAAACAGTCATAATCCCCGTGTTCTTTTTAATACCGTAAATTCCATTTTAAACGTGCCTCAGTCTGGATGGCTTCAAATTTCTTAAGTTTTTACAATGAGAAGACCAAAGTCATTGTCTTTAACCCTAGCTCAACTACCGCCACTGATCCCGTCAACCTGGACTCTCTTCAGCCATATCTTAAGCAGTCTGGTAAAAATCTCGGGATGGTTTTAGACTCTGACGTCAAGTTTAACAAACAAATCATCTCTGTTCTGCAGAAAAGCTTCTTCCAACTCAGACAGGTAGCTAAGCTCAAGCTAGTGTTGTCCAGACCAGCCTTGAGAAACTAGTCCATGCCTTTTTCATGAACTGATTGGACTATTGCAATGCACTCTATGCTGGGGTCAGCCAGGCCTCCATTTCACATCTTCAGCTCATCCAGAATGCTGCTGATCAGCTTTTAACTGGAACTCGTATGTCTGAACATATTTCACCAGTTCTGTCCTCCCTTCACTGGCTCCCTGTTCTTACAGGATAGTCTTTAAAAATATTCTGTTGACCTTCAAATGCTTAAATGGACTTGCACCCCTTTACCTCTCTGAGCTTCTGGAACCTTACGTTCTCTCTTGGGCCCTGAGATCATCTGATCAGCTGCGTTTGGCTCTTCCAAAAACAAGACTGAAGCTCAGAGGAGATCGGGCTATTTCAGTCATGGGCCTCAAACTCTGGAACAACCTGCCCCCCAACATCAGGCAGGCCACCTCCATTCCTCACTTCAAATCTCTGCTAAAAACACATCTCTTCTCTCAGGCATTTCACACACTGTAAATTGATCTAGTGTTTTTTTTTATCCGTGATCCTATGTTTTAATCCATCCATCCATCCATCCATCCATTTTCTTCCGCTTATCCGGGGTCGGATCATGGGGGTAGCAGCCTAAGTAGGGAGGCCCAGACTTCCCTCTCCCCAGCCACTTGGGTAAGCTCTTCCGGGGGAATACAGAGGCGTTCCCAGGCCAGCCGAGAAACATAGTCCCTCCAGCGTGTCCTGTGTCTTCCTCTGGGTGTCCTTCCGGTGGGATGTGTCCGGAACACCTCACCAGGGAGGCGTCCAGAAGGCATCCTAAACAGATGCCCAAGCCACCTCAACTGGCTCCTCTCGACGTGGAGAAGCAGTGGCTCTACTCTGAGTCTCTCCCTGATGATCGAGCTTCTCACCCTATCTCTAAGGGAGAGCCTAGACACCCTGCGGAGAAAACTCATTTAGGCCGCTTGTATACGAGATCTCATTCTTTCGGTCACAACCCAAAGCTCGTGACCATAGATGAGGGTAGGAACGTAGATTGATTGGTAAATTGAGAACTTCGCCTTTTGACTCAGCTCTCTCTTCACCACGACAGACCTGTACAGCGCCTGCTTCATTGCTGATGCTGCACCTATTCCCCTATCGATCTCACGCTCCATTTTTCCTTCATTCGTGAACAAGACCCCAAGATTCTTCAACTCCTCCACTTGGGGTAGGACCTCCTCCCTGACCCGGAGAGGGCACTCTACCCTTTTCCGGCTCAAGACCATGGCCTCGGATTTGGAGGAACCGATCTTCATCCCGGTCGCATCGCATTCGGCTGCGAACCGCTCTAGCGAAAGCTGTAGATCATGATCTGATGAAGCCAATAAGACCACATCATCTGAAAAAAGCAGAGAGGCAATCCTAAGGCCACCAAAACAGATCCCCTCAACACCTTGGCTGCGCCTAGAAATTCTGTCCATAAAAGTTATGAACAGAATCGGTGACAAAAGGCAACCTTGGCGGAGTCCAACTCTCACCAGGAACAAGCCAGACTTACTGCCGGCGATACGGACCAGGCTCTGACACCGTTCATACAGGGACCTAACAGCCTGTATCAAAGGGCCCGGTACCCCATACTCCCAGAGTAACCCCCACAGGGTTCCCCGTGGGACGCGGTCGAACACCTTCTCCAAGTCCACAAAGCACATGTAGACCGGTTGGGCATACTCCCACGCACCCTCCAGGACCCTGCTGAGAGTTTAGAGCTGGTCCAGTGTTCCACGGCCAGGACGAAAACCACACTGCTCCTCCTGAATCCGAGGTTTGACTATCCGACGGACCCTCCTCTCCAGAAACCCCGAGTAGACCTTACCAGGGAGGTTTAAGAGCGTGATTTCCCTGTAGTTGGAACACACTCTATGGTCCTCCTTTTTGAATAGGGGGACCACCACCCCGGTCTGCCAATCCAGGGGAACTTCCCCCGATGTCCACGCAATATGGCAGAGTCGCGTAAGCCAACACCACCTTACAACATCCAGAGCCTTAAGGAACTCCGGGCGAATCTCATTCACCCCTAGGCCCTGCCACTGAGGAGCTTTTTAACCACCTCGGTGACCTCAGCACCAGAGATTGGAGGGCCCGACCCAGAGTCATCAGGCTCCGCTTCCTCAGTGGAAGACGTGCCAGTGGGATTGAGGAGGTCTTCAAAGTATTCGGCCAACCAACCCACAACATCCCGAGTTGAGGTCAGCAGTACACCACTCCCACTATAAACAGTGTTGGTGGCATACTGCTTTCTCCCCCGAGACGCCGGATGGTGGACCAGAATCGCCTCGAAGCCATGCGGAAGTCATTCTCCATGGCCTCTCCAAACTCCTCCCTTGCCCGAGTTTTTGCCTCAGCGACCACCCGAGCCACATGTCGCTTAGACTGCCGGTACCCATCAGCTACTTCCGAGGTCCCACAGGCCAAAAAGGCCCGATAGGACTCCTTCTTCAGCCTGACAGCATCCCTCACCGACAGTGTCCACCGTCGGGTTCGAGGGTTGCCGCAGCGACAGGCACCGACAACCTTGCGTCTGCAGCTCCGGCAACCCGCCTCGACAATAGAGGCACGAAACATGGTCCACTCGGACTCAATGTCCCCCACCTCCCTCGGAACATGTTCGAAGTTCTCCCGCAGGTGGGAGTTAAAACTCCGTCTCATAGGAGACTCTACCAGACGTTCCCAGCAAACCCTCACAATATGTTTGTGTCTGCCAGGTCTGGCCAGCATCCTCCCCCACCATTGGAGCCAACTCACCACCAGGTAGTGATCAGTGGACAGCTCCACCCCTCTCTTCACCCGAGTGTCCAAGACATGTGGCCGCAGATCAGATGAGACGATGACAAAGTCGATCATCGAATTGCGGCCTAGGGTGTCCTGGTACCAAGAGCACATATGGACACCCTTATGCCTGAACAAGGTGTTCGTTATTGACAATCCATGACGAGCACAGAAGTCAAACAACAGAACATCACTCTGGTTCAGATCAGGGGGGCTGTTCCTCCCAACCACACCCCTCCAGGTCTCACTATCATTGCCCACATGAGTATTGAAGTCCCCTAGCAGAACAAGGGAGTCCCTAGGAGGTGCACTTTCCAGTACCCCTCCAAGGACTCCAGAAAGGGTGGATAATCTGAACTGTCGTTTGGTGCATAAGCACAAACGACAGTCAGAACCCGTCCCCCCACACGTAGGTGGAGGGAGGCCACCCTCTCATTCACCAGGGTGAACCCCAACCCACAGGCACCAAGTTGGGGGGCAATAAGTTTGCCCACTCCTGCTCGGCGCCTCTCACCATGGGGCAACTCCAGAGTGGAACAGTATCCAGCCTCTCTCAAGGAAACTGGTTCCAGAGCCATGCGTAGAGGTGAGTCCGACTATTTCTAGCCAGAACCTCTCAGCCTCACACACCAGCTCAGTCTCTTTCCCCACCAGTGAGGTGACATTCCACATCCTAATAGACAGCTTCTGTAGCCGAGGATCAGACCGCCAGGGTCCCCGCCCTCGGCCACCACCCATCCCACATTGCACCCAACTCATTTGGCCTCTCCCACAGGTGGTGAGCCCATGGGAAGGGGGACCCACCTCTACTCTTCGGGCTGTGCCCGGCCGAGCTCCATGGGTAATAACCCGGCCACCAGGCCATGCCCGCTTGCCCCACCTCCAGGCCTGGCTCTAGAGTGGGGCCCCGATGACCCACGTCCGGGCAAGGGAACATTAGGTCCGTTTATTTTTCTCATCATCAGGGTTTTTGGGCTGCACTTTGTCTGGTCCCTCACCCAGGACCTGTCTGCCATGGGTGACCCTACTAGGGGCGTAAAGCCCCTGACAGCATAGCTCCTAGGGTCATTGGGACACTCAAACCCCTCCACCATGGTGTAGTGGCAGCCCATGGAGGGGCCTATGTTTTAAATGCTTTTTTATTAATTCTTCAGTTATTATTATTAGTGTATTGTATTTTTTTCTCTTTAATTTTACTCTCATTGATTGTTGTTGTTGTTGTTGTGTTGTTATTGCTGTTGTTAAGCACTTTGATAACAGTTTATGTTTTAAATGTGCTCTATAAATAAACTTGACTTGACTTGACCTCAGTCTTCTGATCATTAAAACTCAAGGAGTTCGCGGCCATCCAGGTCTTGATGCCATCAAGACATTTTAACAAAGGGCGAATGGATGAGGAACTGTTAGTTGTTAATGGCAGATAAATCTGAGAGTCATCAGAATAACAATGAAAGGAAAAAACATGTTTCCACAGCATAAACCCTAAGGGGAGGAGATACAATGAAAACAGAAGGGGTTCAAGAATGGAGCCTTGTGGGACCCCACAGGAAAGAGGCACTGAAATAGATAGATTGTTAGCAAAATTAAACAGAAATTTGTGTCGCTCAGGTATGAACGGAACCATTCTAACGCTGCACCAGTATTCCCAACCCTTTGTTCTAACCGGGATAAAAGGATACTGTGGTCCACAGTATCAAATGCAGCAGTAAGTTAGAGGAGTACCAGGACTACAGACTGACCAGAGTCATTTGCCAGAAGAATATTGTTACAGACTCTAACTAAGGCTGTTTCGATGCTGTGTAGTTTCTTAAAACCAGACTGAAAAATCTCAAGAATAGAATTTCCTTTCAAGAACTTGTTTGAGTGAAAACTATTTTCTCCAGGATCTTAGAAGTATTCTAGATGAAATGTTGCTTTTTTGTTCACTAGTATACACTTATGTCCCTTTTCCATTAGTACCTGTAGTACCGGTACAGCACGGCTCTACTCTACTCGGTACGGTACAGGTTGTGTTTCCATTATGCTTTCAGTACTGGTTCCAGTGGGCGGGGTTCAAATTGACGTCACCACCTCTCACCAGCTGGTGGCGCTGAGACGCAGAAACTGTTTTCAGTACAGGTTGAGAATTTATGTTATTTTGAAGTTGTGTGTATGTATGTATGCATGTATGTGTGTATGTACATGTGTATAAATATATATATATATACACACACACAAATATATATGTACACACACACACAAATACATATGTACCCACATATGTGTATATATATATGTGTATATATATATATATATATATTTGGGGAGTGGTGGTGCAGAGGTTAGAGAGGTGGGCCTGTGATCCGAAGATCGCCGGTTCACGCCCCGGCCCCGACAACATCAAAATTGTGGGTGGGGTCGGTGAAACACCCACACTTGCCCCCACCCTCATTCACCCCACTCTGGGCCCATGAGCAAGGCCCTTAACCCCCACCATGTGCTCCCTAAACAGGTCTCTCTTGAAAATGAGTTCTCGTGGCTCAATGAGACTACCTGGATAAATAACGGCTAAATGAAAAAAAAATATATATATATACACACACACACACACACATATATATATATATATATATATATATATATATATATCATATATATATATAATATGTGATATATATATATATATATATCACACATATGTATATACACGCAATTATGTATATGTATTTATATATATTCATATATATTTATATACATATATATGTATTTATATATATACATATATATGTATTTATCTATATATATATTTATAGATATAAATATATATGTATATAAATTAAAACTCTGATGAACCAGATTCTACAAAAACATTAGATTTAAATTTTTA
>NC_056510.1:438180-438523 GCF_014905685.2 Nematolebias whitei
ATAAAATAAAATAAACGGTGCCAGCTTCATCATGAAATCCTGTTTTCACTTTAATGACTGTTAACTCAGCTGAAAATCATAAAAAGACACAAAACTATTGGATCTCAGACATATTTCCCTCAAACATGTTTAAAAAAAAGAGACGACCTTGAGTTCAACTTTATTTTAACCCACAAATGTACAAATCACAAAACAAAAACTTTAAAGCAAAGCTAAAAATAAAATGTATATATGTGAACAAGAAAGAAAACCACACATCTAAAATGAACATTAAAAGTAGACAATGAGTGCAAATACATCAAATGATGATGAAAACCTATAAAAATTTAAATCTAATGTTTTT
>NC_056510.1:438923-466821 GCF_014905685.2 Nematolebias whitei
TATAATTTTTTTTATGACCAGCTTTGCTGGTCTCACATGATCCTCTCCTCCGGATACAGGACTGGCAGGCTCATCCTCCCAGCTCCGAGCTCTGCTGGTGACTCACAGAGGCCGTTCCAAGACCCCAGCCGCGCGCAATCATGAAGGCCCGACCCGCGCAGACAGGCGGACAGAGACGGGTCTGTGACGAACGGTGGAAGCGATTTTAAAAAACATTTTACGTGTAAAAAAAATAATAATCATTTTTAAATCGCTTCAGCAATTTTTTTAAATTTTTTTTGTATAAAAACAAAATATTATTTTATTTAAAAATTACTTCCACCATCCGTCCCAGACTGTCCAGTCCGCCTGACTGCCGGGTGGGATCGGGATTCAGCCTTCATGATTACCGGTCTCGCAACGGCCATCTGCGAGTCCCCATCTCCAGCTTCACAGTGACCAGCGGAGCTCTGAGCACACAAGGCTGGTATCCGGAACCCGAGCCTCCGAGTCGGCACATCGAAGGATCTTTCGCGGTGACCAGCTGAACTTGGAGCCGGGGAGATGACGCCCTGCCCGGCCTGGTGCTCCAAGGCTCTGGGGGGAGGATCGAGGTACACCAGCAGAGCTCCATCCAGCTTGCTCTGAATTATGTTGTCGGCCACCAAGCACAAAAAATGCCTGCACATCAGCATTAGACCAAGATGTTGTCAGTATTTTTTTTTAAATCTTTAAAATAAGTCCAACAGCTGCTCCAGTCCGAGAAATTGCAAATGGCGGATTATTGTTTTGAAAAGTTTCTGAAGGATCCAGTGACTCCGTCCCCGACTCCGCCCCTGACCAATCAGTGACCGACAGTGTTCTGACGTCACGTTTTAGTACCTCTTCATTCCGGTTAGAACCACAGAGCCAAGGGTACTGAAAATAGTAACAGGTGCTAAGTACCGGTACTAATGGAAAAGCCTCAGAACCGGGCCAAGTAAGGTCCTGTCGGCCCGTACCGGTACTAATGGAAAAGGGGCATTATTGGCACACTGGTGCCTGTATGAGCGTGCACACATGTGCGTGCACACATACGCACAAACACACGGTCGTCCTCCCTTCCACACACACACATTACAAATGTTTCTGACATCCTTGAATCAGGCAGAGAAAGGTGAACAATCACCAAATTTGGCGGACGTATCAGGACTATGTGAAAATTACACATTTTAAGGGAGTCACAAAAATCTCAAAAGAAACAGCTCAACAGCGCCACCTGAAAATTTTCTAAATACCCTACACGTTAACCTTACTTTGCCATACAAACATGAAATTTGGTACACTTGTCCAACTCCTCAACATGCACAGAAAATCCTCTGGTACCCACGCTGTACAAAAAACAGGAAGGCTGCCATTTTGGATCGAGGTCCCAAATTTCACAACTTTTGTGAGGTTTACAGCCTATGCATTTGAACGAACTCCTCCTAGGGATTTCGCTGAATGAAATCATACGTGACGCCGTTGCCATACATTTGCCTCTAAATTCCACATATTTCAGCCGAGCTGCACCAAACTCAATGAGCTCGATCAGTATCCACCCCCCCCCCCCAACAGGAATGCAGTCCAATATTTCATAGATGTGGCCTAATGACTCCACAACGCCCCCTAGAATATTTTAATACCTCAGCCCCGAACCATGCTTTGACCGACAATCATGAAATCCAGTACACATTTGTATCTTGTCAGGATCTATAAAAAAGTCTATTGGAGACCTGGTCCAAACGCCACAGGAAGCCCGCCATCTTGGCTTGAAGTTCCAAATTTGACCCCATTTTGGACGTTTTATAGCTTCCCCATTTGATCGAACTCGTCCTACAGCTTTTGACATGAAGATGTCAGAATCACTATGCACAGACTTGAGGCACTGACAAAAAGTTATCAAAATCTTTCTCCTAAATCAAAGCATGTGGGTGTGACCAAGCTTCAAAATCTAACCCAAAAAAGTTCAATCTGGTCCTCTGGACATTCAAAAAAAAAAAAAAAAGCAAAAAAATATAGAAACGTTTCATCTCTCATCCAAGAGACTTCCTCAGTCTGAGGTGCTGTTTTCAGCTCAGTCTCTTAAATAGCACCTTCTCAGAGTAGATCAAACAGTTTGCTGCTGACAACCAAAACCAGCTGATCACATGCTCAAGAAGGACCATCAGCCTAACAATGGATCATTAGCACCTGATGGCTCTTTACTATTCACAGAGGGCTGAGTGATACTAGCAATCACAGCATTGTAAGAGGGGGACAGTTGAACCCGGAGGCCTCCACCCCTGTTTAATGATGGATGATTTTGTTTCACAATGATGGCCTCATTTACTCCTCTCTCAAACCATCGTTCCTCTCTGTCCAGGATGTGAACATCTTCATCCTTGAAAGAGTGACCGCTGGCCTGGAGATGAGTGTAGACTGCAGAATCCTGGCCTGATGATGTTGATCTTCTGTGCTGGGCCATCCTTTTGGCCAGTGGCTGTTTAGTTTCCCCGATGTAAGACTGATCACAGCCCTCCTGACACTGAACAGCATATACAATATTACTGTTTGTGCCGGGGGAATGGATCTTTGGGATGAACCAGTCTTTGCCGTAATGTATTTTGGGGTTTAAAAGCCACTGGGACGTTATGTTTAGTAAATAAACGTCTCAGATTCTCTGATACTCCCTCAACATACGGAATGACCACTGGTCTGGGTCTGGGTTCCTCCTTTTCACCTGATGGCTGACTGGAGTCCTGTTTGGGTTTCTTCTCTGCTTTTAGGAAGGCCCAGTTAGGATATCCACATTGCTCTAGAGCCTGTCTTGTGTAGGATTTCTAATTCTGCCTGGCTCCCCAGTTAGTGGGGATGCTGTCTTCTCTGTGATACATAGTCCTGATGACTCCTAACTTGTGCTCCAAAGGGTGATGGGAGTCAAACTGCAAATACTGGTCTGTGGGGGTGGGTTTGCAGTACACCTCAGTTTGCAAATGTCCTCTATCAGAGACTGAGACCTCACAGTCCAAGAAAGCCAACTTGCCATTGTTTACCTCTTCTTGTGTGAACTTGATGTATTTATCCACAGAGTTGATGTGGTCAGTAAAATGTTGGACTTCCTGAGATTTAATTTTAACCCAGGTGTCGTCAACATACCTGAACCAATGACTTGGTGGTGTCCCTGAAAAGGACGTCAAGGCTCTCTTTTCTACCTCCTCCATGTACAAGTTGGCAACAATAGGAGAAACTGGAGACCCCATAGCACACCCATGTTTCTGCCTATAATATTGCTCCCCATATGTGAAGTAGGTTGACTGCAGGCACAGTTTCAAGCGTTGACACAGATGTTCTGTGGAAAGCGTGGTCCTGCTGCTCAGAGTGGTGTCTGATTTTAATTTTAAACTGACCACCTCTACTGCATCATCAACAGGAATGCACGTAAAGAGTGATGTGACATCAAAAGAGACCATTGTTTCATCAGTCTCCATGATGACATCCCTCACCTTATGCACAAAGTCCATGGTGTTCTGTATGTGGTGTTCTGAGCTGCCAACTAAAGGGATGAGTACAGACGCCAGATATTTGGAAACATTGTAAGTGACAGAGTTAATCATGCTAACAATAGGTCTTAAAGGTACACATTGTTTGTGGATTTTAGGTAAACCATACAGACTAGGTGTGGCCTCCCCTGGGTACAGTCTGTGGTACAGAAAACGGTCAATAGCCTTGTCCTGCTCCAAAATTTTCAGGCAATCTATCAATTTCTTCTTGTAACCACTTCCTGAATCTCTTTTCAGAGGTTCATAAGTGGTTAAGTCACTAAGGAGTGTCATAACTTTCTCATGATAGTCTTTCTGGTTCAAAATCACTGTGCACCTTCCTTTGTCTGCTGGGAGAATGATGATGTTTTTGTCCTTGCTAAGAGTGGTGAGTGCATCCCTCTCCTCTTTACTGATGTTGGAAGGTGGTGGTTTGGCATTGCTGAGGCAGGCTGAAACTTTGACTCTGAGCTGTTCTGCTTCAGCCTCTTTCATTTTGTTGTTGCGGATGGCTGACTCAGTAGCTGTGATCATCTCCACCAGAGGAATTCTACTTGGTGCAACCGCAAAGTTCAGTCCCCTGGCAAGAATCTCTGTCTCCGGCTGGGTGAGCTGTCTGTCAGATAAATTCTTCACCCACTTTTCTGTCTCCCTGGCATGTAATTGACTACTGGAGTGTTGTCCTACACTGAATGTGTTGTTATTGGAATAGTCATGGTGTTGATGAGTTATTAGTAAGTTAAACTTGTTTTGTTGTCGAGTCTTGGACTTGACATGCTGTGCTAAGCGTGCCTGATCTGTACAGTCCAACACTTGCTGAAGTGTGGTCTGATCTAGACACATAGTTAGTTTCTGTTTAATGTGCTCTTCTTTGGCCTTCAAGGCCTCAATAGTAAAATTGGTCTGTCTCACCCGTTCATTCAGCAGCTGGGTCTGTGCCTTCTGCAGGATCTTGCTTGCCCGGTGCCCGCTGACCGAAGATTTTAGTTCCAGGCTCTTGGGAATGATGCCACTTTGTCAACATCTGAGGTTGAATCGCAAATGGTTCCTGTAGTCTGCCCTCTTCCTTGCTGTTTTCTCAAACTCTAACTAGTTTGAGGCAATCCTGGCCAAAGTGGTTCAAAATATCCTGATGCTGCTCAATAATCCTGGTAGAAAAATCTAAAAAAGTTAAATCTGGTCCTCTGGACATTCAAAAAAACAAAACAAAGCAAAACAACAAAAAAATGTAGAAACGTTTCATCTCTCATCCAAGAGACTTCCTCAGTCTGAGGTTATGTATTCAGCTCAGTCTCTTAAATAGCACCTTCTTGAGCATGTGATCAGCTGATTTTGGTTGTCAGCAGCAAACTGGTTGATCCACTCTGAGAAGGTGCTATTTAAGAGACTGAGCTGAATACAGCACCTCAGACTGAGGAAGTCTCTTGGATGAGAGACGAAACGTTTCTACTTTTTTTTGTTGTTTTGCTTTGTTTTGTTTTTTTTGAATGTCCAGAGGACCAGATTGAACTTTTTTAGAATTCCTAAGTAGATTTTCAAAAGTGATGTTCTTTGGAATAATGATCGGAAACCAAGACTGACTACATTTATTCAAGTCATCAAAAAAAGTTCAGCTTCTTGTGCATTTTCCTTCTTGAGTCTGAAGAACTTTCTGGTTTCTAGATATTACTGAATGTGGCATCAGACCTTTTGTTTTTCTGCAGGACCCATTTCTTTTTAATGAGTTTTAATAAGTAGCAAAGATCCAGATGCAGCTAAATTCGCTCAAACCCAACAATACTTGAATACTAATCTGTAAGAATAAGGCCTTGGCTGAACACATGAAATTTAGAAAACACTTTGTAAGATTGGTTATGTTAGATGTATATGAGGCATTTTGGTGAATTCAAAAATGATTCATTAACTTACCTTCTAAGTTCTTTATGAAACTGGACACACACAGCTTAAATCCTTTTGACCTTCTTACACGTTGGAGCTTTCAAGGATGTCTGAATAATTCTATAAACATCGTCATTGTCAGCAAGTCCTGCAGTGACCGAGTGAAAAAAGCCATTGCTAACCCACTATTGCCTGCGCACCAAAAGTGAATACCATGACCAAATATTGCGTAAGTGCTACAGTGGAAGTGCATGGCATATTGCCTATTAAACCACCAAGTTGTGTCTCTTTTATCCTCGTCCCATCTGAGCAGAGGACTCCTGGTTTCTCTCAGTTGGATACAGACTGAAGCAGAGGACACGTGGACACAGTTTGTCCAGAGAAAAGCCTTTATAAATCTGGGCACATCTCTTGTTGGACTTGACAGAGCTGAAAACAGAGCATGGTAATGTGGACGCCTGCAGAGGCTCAGTTTGTCGGGCCCTTGGCGGCCCCTCTCTGCCTGTAAGTGTGTTTGTGAGGGTTGTTTATTGGCAGCACTCACTGTCTCAGCACTTCCAGCTGTGATAGATGAGCCAGGTGGCACAATCCATCCCTCCGCTGGAGGAGGAGAGGGAGGGAAGTGCTGCTCCATCATTTCTCATGACCTTCCTCGCCTGATTATTCTGCCGCACATCCCAGCCTGCCATTATTCTAACGAAGCAGCCTCATCTGCATAAAGGCACCTAATGATAGCTCCTCCTCATCAGATGGAACAGTGAAGCATTGTCTGATGTTTTCTGCATAGCTGAGCTGATCAGCCAACGCTTAGATCTGGGTGCTGTCTGCTAACTGGAGGGGGGTGCACACAGAATCTCCAATCAACAAGCTACAAAACATTATTAAAAACCAGTGGTGTGGATGGCATAGGGGTGGACTCTCTTAGTTTTCCACAGATTCCTCTGGTGCTGCTGTTAGAACAGATGACTAGACAGAGGAGAGAGCGTTCCAATCAGCAGCAGCTGCAGCAACGCTACCGTGATGGCAGTCATTCATCCTGACTCACGTTCTGTCCCTGCATCATAAATGTTCTGGTTCTGGGGTGTCCATCACAGCAGCAACAGGTCACACAGCTGCAGCAGATGTTCCTGTTGCTGTTTAAAACCTGCCTGACACAAACATTCACGAGCTGTGCGTTAGCTTTATATAAATCAACTAATTAAATGTGCTTCAATGCATGCACACCACTGAAACTATTGTCTGAACGATGACTGAGCATTCAGAGAGTGAATCGTTCACTGTTTTTAATATGTTCTTACATCAGTTTTATTATTATTTAACAATCAAACTCATTCTGCAGACTTTGTGCTGAATGACTCTTTCCTCCCAACATTCAGCTCTTTCAGGAGCAGTCGACTGTGGCCATTCGGCTTTTGTAACTTTTAGACTTTTCAAAATATTTGTTATTCTTATATTCTTATTATTTATCTTATTTAAAATAAAATTCCCTTTTGAAACTCATTGAGATCTCTTTAATTCCTACAAAATATTGTCTTTGAGCTCTGTTACAGATGACTTCTGGTTAGTCTACATTTTAGCCAGTTTTAGAAACCTTTCAGCTACTTTTAGCTTTTAGTCACTATTTTGTTACTTTTGGCTCTCATTCTGAGTCCTTCACCTTTTAGCTACCTCTATTCTTATTAGAACTTTTACCTATTATTTTGGTCATTTGAACTACTATTTGGCTGATTTTAGTTTAAACATCATTTTTACTACTTTGGGCTAGAGTTAAGCTAATTTTATTTGTTAGTACTTGTTTTACAAATTTTACCTACTTTTCTGTTGTAGGTCTTCACCTCAGACAGGTGAAGACATTGATAATTAACTTATTTTGATTTTGTTTTGTACTTTTATTGCATGCTTTAATTTTTCTTGTATTTTGTTTTTTAGCGAGACGAATCGGTTTCTTTTATCCTGAACATTTCATCGTTGACCTTGTGTGAACCTGCACATGACGAAAAAACATAAAAAACAGTTTTCTGACTCCCTGTATGTGTACTTTGAGTCTCTGTGTGTGTATTTTGAGCCTATGTGTATTTTTCATTCATCCATCCATCCATCCGTCCGTCCGTCCGTCCATCCATCCATCCATCCGTCCGTCCGTCCATCCATCCATCCATCCATCCATCCATTATCTTTTACTCGCTTTTTCCATTTTAGGTCACGGGGGTCGCCGTTGCCCATGTCCAGTAATTATTGTGTGAGAGGCGGGGTACACCCTGGATGGGTCGCAAGTCCATCACAAGGCCATGTAGGGGAACACCACCTCAGAAAAAGAACACCTCATCTTAGAAAACAGTTCATCTCAGCTTGAACAGAAAAAGGAGTTCACCTCATCTCAAACAAACATCATTCACATGTTTTGTGTTTAAACTGTTTAAAATAAGATGCATCTATTCCCTTGGGAACAAACAGACTTCGCTTTACAGGTGTCCAGCTCAGCACTAACTTCTTAGTTGACACTAATGAAAGTGTAATAAAAAAACCTGTTACTGTGCTAACTTCACTACCATCATGAACTCATTTCCCATGAAACGGACATATCGTTTTAGTGAGTTTTGGTTCACTTGACCTCAAAGCGAAACATCTGCTGAGACTTTAACTTTTATCAAAAAAGGAGTATTACTCCCAGGATGGGTTCCCATGAAGATAACACATTTTAAAGAACCCTTTTGTTTAATGACATTTTCTTTTCAGGAGATGAACAGCGACACCTTTTGATGAACATTGCATGTTATTTCAAAATTTTCAGAACCGAATGTTTACTTATGAAAATGTGTGTTTTAAGTAATCTCTCTTTAACATAATAATTTGTCTTATTTTTTTCTCTTTTAAAAGAAGAGTAACTTTTTAAAGGCAGACAGAGAAAATGGACTCTAGATTTTACAAAACATGACAAAGAGTTAGGACCATCCCTCTTCTGAGAGGTGGACCAAAGTCAATCTGTAACACATACAGTTAAGTTAAGTTTCACTACTTCTTCGTCTTCATTTCTTCTTCGCCTTCACTTCTACTTCTACACAACCCACTTCAACTTCCTCCTAGTGAGATATCCTAGGAAGGAAGAGAACGGGGAAGAAGCAGCCTTTTCTGCAAACGTCTCAGGACGAGAGCACCTGACCGAACCAGAGCCATCGCACTGCAGAGTGATAAATCCCAGCTGACTTCAGAGCCAGTGGCCGGACCTTCGTCCCTCCAATGGTAATTGGTGACTTTTGAGGAGACAATCTGCCTCTCAGTCACCGGAGCATCTCAGGCCTTGCTGGTATCATTTTAAGCAGTTGTGGAACATTCTGACAGCTCGTTCTGGTGAGAGAGACTCTTTCTGGTTATCATACATCACAATAATCTTGCTTTACACACACTACAGCTCATTTAGACACAATTTTAACTACTTCACAAACAAAACCAGTCCAAAAATCTGCCTTTTTAAAGTTCCACTGATTTGAACAAACAAGTAGACCTCTGATACAAAGCTATTCATTATTCATTTGTTTGTTATGCATAATCTTCATCAGATATATCACAGATTATTATTTTTGTAATAAAATACATAAAAATCAACTAAATTTGTGATTTATTTTGGCATATCTGTGTGTATTAACTGATTTGATGACCTTTAAACACGAGAAAATAATTCACGTTTCAGTTTACATTTAATTTGGGGTTAGAGATTGATTTTTCCTCAGAAAAGAGGTGGTGTCCATGCACACAATGAGGTTATTTGCATAATAAATGCATATCTTATGAGCTAACTCATAACTGATAATTTACAATATATGTCCAACCCACATAGAGACAATCGAGACAAATAAGCATTCACTCTCTTGCTCACACCTAGGGACAATTTAGAGTTACTAATCAGTCTAAGATGCATGTTTTTGGTCTGTGTGAGGAAACTGGAGTACCCAGAGAAAACCCACGCATGCACAAAAAAAACTTTCAAACTCCACCCAGAAAGGCCCCGGCAAAAAGGCCCCAGGTAAAGGAGTTGAACCAGGGTAACTTTCTCACTGAGAGGCAGCAGCTCCTCCAACTGCACAACTGTGCTGTCTTTTTGAAATCATTCAACCTTTATTTAGACAGTCCAAAAAAGTTAAATCTGGTCCTCCGGACATTCAAAAAACAAAACGAAGCAAAACAACAAAAAATGTAGAAATGTTTCATCTTTCATCCGAGAGACTTCCTCAGTCTGAGGTGCTGTATTCAGCTCAGTCTCTTAAATAGCACCTTCTCAGAGTGGATCAACCAGTTTTGCTGCTGACAACCAGAACCAGCTGATCACATGCTCAAGAAGGACCATCAGCCTAACAATGGATCATTAGCACCTGATGGCTGTTTACTGTTCACAGAGGGCTGAGTGATACTAGCAATCACAGCATTGTAAGAGGGGGACAGTTGAACCTGGAGGCTCCACCCCTGTTTAATGATGGACGATTTCTTTTCACAAAGATGGCCTCCTTTACGCCTCTCTCAAACCATCGTTCCTCTCTGTCCAGGATGTGAACATCTTCATCCTTGAAAGAGTGACCTCTGACATGGAGATGAGTGTAGACCTCAGAGTCCTGGCCTGATGATGTTGATCTTCTGTGCTGGGCCATCCTTTTGGCCAGTGGCTGTTTAGTTTCCCCGATGTAAGACTGATCACCCACCTGACACTGAACAAAATACACAACATTACTCTGTTTGTGCCGGGGGACTGGATCTTTGGGATGAACCAGTCTTTAATGTATTTTGGGGTTTAAAAGCCACTGGGACGTTGTGTTTAGAAAATAAACGTCTCAGTTTCTCTGATACCCCCTCAACATACGGAATGACCACTGGTCTGGGTCTGGGTTCCTCCTTTTCACCTGTTGGCTGACTGGAGTCCTGTTTGGGTTTCTTCTCTTCTTTCAGGAAGGCCCAGTTAGGATATCCACATTGCTCTAGAGCCTGTCTTGTGTGGGATTTCTTCTTCTGCCTGGTTCCTGAGCTAGTGGGGACACTGTCTGCTCTGTGGTACAGAGTCCTGATGACGCCTAACTTGTGCTCCAAAGGGTGATGGGAGTCAAACTGCAAATACTGGTCTGTGTGGGTGGGTTTGCGGTTTAAGTGTAGTTTGGTGAGTCTGTGACCAGACAGTAGCTCCATAAGATAAATGTGAAAGAATGACAGGTTAGTAAATTTGAAGAACATCTTAGAGCAATGAAGTGTCAAACCTTTTCTGAATAATTTTAAAACAGTTAATATTGAAATATAAGCTTCTATTTTGGGTTCATATTTGTGAGTATCGATTCCAGACAGTCAGAGCCTCAACTGTCACAAAGCTCAACACACGTCACTGCTCTCTCTTTTTGATTACACATATGCACATGTTGATGTTCTACAGTCTGTCTAATATAAAAAAGAAACTGTCCAGATGACCTGACTGAAAATTGTTGGATTGTATACCTGCATTATTGAGCATGGACTTTGTTGGTTTTGAACCAGTTTGACATGACTGTCGACAAGGAAGGGTGCCGGCAACAGAGGAGGGGGTGTGCCAAAGAGACTATCTTGGCACCAACATAACTGGTTTGTTCCACTTTGGAGTTATCTGTTTGGGGGAAGAATCAGTTTTGTGTTGTGTGTTTCCTTGACTGATGAAGCCTTCTGGATAGAAGGTGAAACGTTTAAAAAAAATAAAACTGTCCAGATAACCTGACTGAAAATAGTTGGTTTGCTCTCTTTGGTTTCATCACTTCTGTCACCGACCAAGTGTTGAAACCTGCAGCTTATCCAAAGAAGTGGAGGCTGAGCAGAAAGGCTGCGGACTCGATGGAAGGTCCTGACAAACTCTAATTAAAGAAGTCGTGTCTACATTTGTACAACTCGGAGGAGCATCAGGTCTGCCAGTTTCTGTTTTACCATCGGCACAGAAACAAGCGGGAGTACATCAGGAAGGAGCAGAGGGAGTGTTTTGATCCAACAAAGGGCTCCAGCTGCATATGGCATAATACCAGAGGGGGAGATTATCTGGCCCCAATGGGGCCAATCCCAATCAAAGCCATGACCAGCTTCTTGGCAAAACAAACTGCTCAGATTCTGCCCCACAGAAGGTTAAAGAGCTAAATAGGCATACCGATCCACAGCTCCACAGGGCTTTTCCACAACTCCTTTTGAAGCTTTGTAAATTAATTTACATGTGAAGCCTGCATCCAATATTGGTCAGCTCAGAGGTTGCAGCCAAAAATATTTATTATGAGCTCAGTTCAATAAAAACACTCTGGGCTCCCTGCTTGTAAACTTTTTGGGTAATTGGATGACACTATCATCAAACACTAATTTCACAGACAGAGAAAGAGCAAAACAAGTTGAGTCATATGGAAGCTTTTTATCAGAACTCGCATTCAGAAAGTAAAGAGGCTTTGCTGTACTTTATACACTGTACAAACTGGTGTTCTTGTCCTGCTTCATTTAGCTGTTACTTAAAAAAAATAAAACTTTGTTTATGTGGCATATTTTAATGTTTATCAGATAGCCACATCCATATTTGAGTCATTTCTCCAAAATGTCAGATTTCTTTTTCTGAAATATCAGAATTTTCAGGGGAAAGTTGTGTTAAAACATTTTTGTCTATAAATTTGATATAATGGCAGCAGAGTTATAGCATTACAGCTGTCCTTACAGTGGTGGCACTGGTGTTTAATGCTGGGGTTGGCAAGACGGTGATGGGTTCTTGGAAACGGGAAGTAAATCTTTTAGTTTTTGCTTGATGGATTAGATCATTCCACCAAGCTCTCCTAGGTTGATTTGAGATGTCTGTTGCTGAGAAAAAAAATGTTGGAGAGTTAAGTCATGATTGTCAATACATTTGTTTTATGATATTAAAGTATGATGAATCAGTTTCTCTTCTGTCTTGCCTTGAGGGTCTGATTAGCTGGAGCATTCTAACATGATAATTTGCTTAATGACCCCAAGTTGGCAGACTGAAGAGACACAGACTCAGAATACAAAATAAGTGTTTTTATTTACAGTGCTGGTCCTCCTGGTTAGATATTCATGAGTCTAACAGATTCAGGGTAGAAGCTGTTCCTCAGTCTAGTGCAGTGCTTCTCATTTATTTTCTTTTATGCCCCCCTAGCAAGATGTAAACAGTCTGCACGCCCCAACACTCTGCCGTGACTGTAAATAGTATCATTTGTCTATAAAATTGTTGTAAGTACACCTCTGCATAATATTGTACCCGTATTAACATTAAATTAAAAAAAAAAGAAAGAAATATAGATCAAAGTACAAAAAAATATTATTAACAGTCTGTAACAGAAAACGCTTAAATTGCATCAATTTGCCTGGGGAAAAAAAAAAATTAATCCTTATTTAAACTGTAAACATTTTTGACCATTTGATACTAAAAATTCAAATTAAATACAGTCAATCAATAATAACTTCAAAATTGCCCAGCAACATTTTAAATTGGGAGTGCTATATAAAACACTTTGACCTACAAAACAAAAATGATTAAAACAATTTTATTTATTTATTTATTTTTTAATCAGAATGAGGAAGTCAGGATCAATGGCTACAATGAACATGTTTTGCAGTGCACAGTGTCACGATCCTCGAGGTTGGAACCCAATTGCAGGGAGGCGAGTGAGGCAGGAGTTTAAAATAAAATTAATTTATTTTAAATAACAAAACAAAAGGCTGTCGGTGCAGCAAAACCTTACTTTGGCAGACAGGATCAGAAACTAGGCAGACAGGATCAGAAACTAGGCAGAGCAGATCATCAGATGGACAAGAACTGACAAGACAGAGGAGGACCGAGAAATCTGTGAACACAGAACAATCACCGGACAAAAAGTGAAGGAGAGACAGGCTTTTTATGAGACAGAGGGAGAGTGAGTAACGAGAGCACCTGGGCAGGTGGCTGATGAGGGACAGGTGTGAATGATAAAGATTGAGTGGAGAGGCAGACTGAGGAGTGAGTGGAAAATAACAGAATCAGATAAACAGAAAATCACACACAGAGCAGAACAACAAAAACATAAAGAGCAGACAGAGACAGAACCAGTCAAACAGAACTCAGAATGTAATTAAAGTGACACATTTACAAAGCACCTTGAAAAGGAAGGAAATGATTTAGTTTGTGGGATAACAGGACCAGATACACAAAAGCAGAAAACACACAAGGAGCAGAGGCTTAGGCAGATGGGGGGGGCAGCGGGGACCGCTGACCATGACAGCACAGCTTTTTGTTGAAACATGATCCTGCAACTCTCAGCACCTGCTCAATGTTTAGCTGGACCTTAGTACAGTTGTTTTTCTACTGTTGGATAGTGCTTAAAACAACTCTTATCTTTCAACACTTCTCGGCTTTTATTGGTGTATTTGGCTCTGCTAGCTCCTGCTAGCGTTAGCTTAGCATGGCTGCTGCTTCTCTCCCTGCTTCTTCTGTTTTCTCTTGCTCCGTGTGTCAGATGTTTAGTTACTCCTCTGCCTCCTTTAGTGGTAATGATACATGTAACAAATGTAGTCTTATGGTAGCTTTGGAGGAGGCTGTCTGAACTGGAAGCTCGGCTCCGCGCTGTAGAAAAACCAGTAGCTAGCCAGGTCCCCTTAGACAGTGTGGAACCACAGAGGCTAGCTCCCGTTAGCGGTCCCCCAGCAGACCCCGAGCAGCCGGGACCCCAGGCCGGCTGGGTGACGGTCCGGAGCAAGCGTAGTGCTAAGGCTAAGCTCCCAGTTCACCACTGACCAGTTCACGTTTCTAATAGATTTTCCTCGCTCAGTGACACACCCGCTGAGGAACAGACCCTGGTTATTGGAAGCTCCATAGTCCGAAACATGGCTTTAGGGACTCCAGCGGCCATAGTCAAATGCATTCCGGGGCCCAGAGCGGGCGACATAGAATCTTATCTGAAACTGCTGACTAAGGCTAAGGCTAAATACGGTAAGATTGTTATTCACGTCGGCGGTAATGACACCTGGTTACGCCAATCGGAGGTCACTAAAATTAATGTTGCTTCGGTGTGTGACTTTGCTAAAACCATGTCGGACTCCGTAGTTTTCTCCGGCCCCCTCCCCAACCTGACCAGCGATGACATGTTTAGCCGTATGTCGTGGTTTAACCGCTGGGTGTCCAGGTGGTGTTCTGACAACGACGTGGGCTACAAAGATACCTGGAATTCTTTCTGGGGAAAACCTGGTCTGATGCGGAGAGATGGCATCCATCCCACTTTGGACGGAGCCGCTCTTCTTTCTAGAAATATGGCTGATTTTGTTTATCCCCCAAATTATTGACAACCCAGGGTCCAGTCCAGGAAGCAGAGTTGTAGTCCTCCACCTCTCTGCTGCTTCTCCTCTGTTACCCCCCCACACCCACATTGAAACAGTGTCAACTCGCCCACGGCTCAAATTAAATAAACCAAAAATCAGCTCTAAAAATATAAACCATAAAAATCTGATTAAAATAAACACAGTTACTTTACCAGAGCAAAGTCATAAAATCATTAAATGTGGATTATTGAACATCAGATCTCTTTCCTCTAAATCCCTGTTAGTTAATGAACTGATAACTGATCATCATATTGATTTATTGTGTCTGACAGAAACTTGGCTACAACAGGAGGATTTTGTTGGTATAAATGAATCCACTCCTGTTAATTATTTAAATGTTCATGTTCCTAGAACAACTGGCCGAGGTGGAGGAGTAGCTTCTATTTTTCAGTCAGGATTATTGATTAATGCCAAACCAGTTATTAGTTATGATTCTTTTGAATCACTGTCCCTCAGTCTTTCTCATCCAAAATGGAAATCAGAAAAGCCACTTTTACTAGTTGTTATATATCGTCCACCAGGCGCTTACTCTCAGTTTTTGTCTGAATTATCAGAATTATTAACTGACTTATTATTAAATATTGATAAAATCATTATAATGGGTGATTTCAATATTCATGTGGATGTTGAGAGTGATAGTTTAATCATAGCCTTTAATAATTTAATAGACTCATTTGGTTTTACCCAAAACGTCCGCACATCTACTCATTCTTATCATCACACTCTTGATTTAGTTCTGACCTATGGTGTAGAGATTAAGGACTTGGTAATAGTTCCTCAAAATCCTGTTCTGTCCGACCATTTTTTCATAACTTTGAGTTTACATTAAATGACTACACAGTCACTGAGAGTAAATTTCATCTCAGCAGGTGCTTATCAGAAAATGCTGTAACCAAATTTAATCAATCTCTTCCATCAATGTTTCCTCTGTCTTGCAGAGTAATGCATCAGAGAACAGAGACTTAGATCATCTAGTTGATCATCTTACAACTTCAATGCAAACTTCACTTGATAAAACTGCTCCACTGAAAAAGAAAGTAATCAATCAGAGGAAACTGGCTCCTTGGTTCAATTCTGAGTTACGTACTTTAAAGCAGCATCTAGAAACCAGGAGAGAAAATGGTGCTCTACTAATGTTGAAGAATTTTATTTAACTTGGAAAGATAGTCTGCTAACATATAAAAAAGCTCTCCGTAAAGCTAGAACTTTATATTACTCATCTTTAATAGAGGAGAATAAAAATAACCCTAGATTTCTGTTTAGTACTATTGCTAGACTAATTAAAAGTCCCATTTCTGTTGAACCATGTATCCCTACAACTATAAGTAGTGATGACTTCATGAGATTCTTTATAAATAAAATTATTTCAATTAGAGAGTAAATTCAAACCATCCTTCCTTCTACTATCTCTAGTCCCCTGTCAAATGAGGCAACTTTAAAAATTTCACTAGAGCCTGATTTATGTTTGGACAGTTTTTGTCCTGTTGAGCTCTCTGAATTGTCAAAAATAATAACCTCATCCAAACCATCCACATGCCTGCTAGATCCCATCCCAACCAGACTGTTTAAAGAGCTATTTCCTCTAATTAATGTCCACATTTTGGATCTACTTAATTTGCCTTTAATGGATGGTTATGTACCACAGAGCTTTAAGGTTGCTGTAATTAAACTGTTACTTAAGAAGTCTGATCTTGATTCAGAAATTCTGGCCAACTATAGATCTATATCTAATCTAACTTTCATCTAAAAAAATTCTAGAGAAACTAGTTGCAGGTCAGTTGCGTGAACATCTACAAAGAAATAATCTGTTTGAAGAGTTTCAGTCAGGGTTTAGAGCTCATCATAGCACAGAAACAGCACTAGTAAAAGTCACTAATGATATTCTCACGGCCTCAGACAATGGACTTGTGTCTATACTGGTCCTGTTAGACCTCAGTGCTGCATTTGATACAGTTGATCACAATATTTTATTACAGAGGCTTGAATATGATGTTGGGATTACAGGAACGGCTCTAAAGTGGTTTAAATCATATCTATCTGATAGATTCCAGTTTGTAAATGTAAATAATAAATCTTCTTCATACACCAAAGTTAGTCATGGAGTTCCTCAGGGCTCAGTGCTTGGGCCAATACTCTTTACTTTATATATGCTTCCATTAGGTAAAGTTATTAAACAGCATGGGATAAATTTTCATTGTTATGCTGATGACACACAATTGTATTTGTCCATTAAACCCAATGAATCCAATCAGCTACTTAGACTACAAGCATGTCTTAAAGTCATAAAAACCTGGATGACCCTTAATTTTCTCCTGTTGAACACGGACAAGACTGAGGTTTTGGTTTTTGGACCTGAGCACCTTAGGAATGAATGTTTCAGTCTTTCTCCCTCCTTAGATGCATTAATCTGTCCTCCAGCTCTAATGTTAAAAATCTTGGTGTTATTTTTGATCAGGACATGTCTTTTATCCCCCACATTAAAAACGTTACTAGAACCTCCTTCTTCCACCTGCGTAATATCACTAACATTAGAAACATCTGATCTAAAGATGATGCAGAAAAACTGGTCCATGCATTTGTCACGTCTAGACTGGACTATTGCAATGGTTTATTATCTGGGTGTCCAAATACTTCTTTAAAACGTCTTCAGTTGATCCAAAATGCTGCTGCCAGAGCATTAACTGGAGTTACTGGGAGAGATCATATCTCTCCAGTTTTAGCTTCTCTCCACTGGCTCCCTGTCAAATCCAGAATAGAATTCAAAATCTTACTTCTAACCTACAAAGCTCTCAACAACCTAGCTCCATCTTATATTACAGATCTTATTGTTCCATTTTTTCCCAACAGAGCACTTTGCTCTCAGACTGCAGGTTTACTTGTGGTTCCTAGAATTTACAAAAACAGAATTTGAGGAAGATCTTTCAGTTCTCAGGCTCCTCTCTTGTAGAACCAACTTCCAATCTCTGTCCTTGAGGCTGACACATTATCCAGTTTTAAAACTAGGCTGAAGACTTTTGTTTTTGCTAAATCCTATAGTTAGGGTCGGCTTGGGTTTCCTGAGCTGTCCCTTAGTTCTGCTGCTATAGACTTAGACTGCTGGAGGACAAACTGACCACACTTTTCACTCTGCTGCTGTCTTTACTTACTCTGCTTAACCTGTTTTGTATTTGTAATTATTTTTTCTATCATTAACATGTTTTTTTGTCTTTCAGATACACCTGGACCTATACCTGGACCTGGACCTGGACCTATACCTGGACCTACCATTCTATGTTCGTCTGTCTCTCCTTCCTGTCCTCTCAACCAGCCGGTCAAAGCAGATGGCCTCTTGTCTTGAGCTGGTTCTGCTGGAGGTTTCTTCCTTTTAAAAGGGAGTTTTTCCTTTCCACTGTCTCCACTGTGCTTGCTCAGGATGGGAGACTGCAACGAAGCCAAGATTCAACTTGCCTGCTGGATTCCTTACATAGAGAACTTTACTAATTGGCTTTTATGTATGTGAATGTTCCTGTAAAGCAGTGCTTCTCAATTATTTTCTGTTACGCCTCCACTAGGAAGAAGTAAACATTTTGCACCCCCCCAACTCGCTGCCGCAACTGTAAATAGTATAATTTGTCTATAAATTTGTTATAAGTACACCTCTACATAGCATTGTATCCTTATTAACATTAAATTTAAAAAAGATAGAAATATAGATCACATACGTCTTACATCGGGGAAACTAAAAAGCTACTGGCCAAAAGGATGGACCAGCACAGAAGAACAACAACATCAGGCCAGGACTCTGTGGTCTACATTCATCTCCAGGTCAGAGGTCACTCTTTCAGGGATGAATATACCATACAAAACCATTTTATTTAAAGAGCACTTAAAACAGCTACAAGGCCAACCAAAGTGCTGTACAGAAAGAAGAATAGGCAACACATTAAGCAATATACAAAATTAAGTAAATCAAAAATATAGACATAAAATTGATGCAGATAATAAATATGACGACAAACCAGTGTGGAGCGTACAGGATCAAAACACAGATCCTCTGGTGTTGAAAGCTTCTGAATAGTAGTGACTTTTTAAACGGGATTTGAAAACCGAGAGGAAGGGGGCCAGTCTGACAAGCAGAGGTAACTCGTTCCAAAGTCTTGGTCCTGCTACAGAGAAGGCCCTGTCACCTCTGCGCTTAAGACGAGTTCCTGGAACTGTGAGGAGCAATTGGTCTGCTGATGTTCATATCCTGGATAGAGAGGAATGATGGTTTGAGAGAGGAGTAAAGGAGACCATCTTTGTGAAAAGAAACCGTCCATCATTAAACAGGGGTGGAGCCTCCGGGTTCAACTGTCCCCCTCTTACAATGCTGTGATTGCTAGTATCACTCAGCCCTCTGTGAACAGTAAACAGCCATCAGTGTGCTAATGATCCTTTGTTAGGCTGATGGTCCTTCTTGAGCATGTGATCAGCTGGTTTTGGTTGTCAGCAGCAAAACTGGTTGATCCACTCTGAGAAGGTGCTATTTAAGAGACTGAGCTGAAAACAGCTCCTCAGACTGAGGAAGTCTTTCGGATGAGAGACAAAACGTTTCTACAATTTTTTATATTTTGTTTTTTTGAATGTCCAGAGGACCAGATTTAACTTTTTTAGATTTTTCTACCTGGATTATTGAGCATGCATCAGAGCATTGATTATGTTCAGCACACATTCTGGCCTGTGGTTTCAGATATCTCCAGGGATTTTATTGATATTTGTTTTTTTGTTTTTTTTCTGGTTTCCATTTCTTCAGCTCTGGTATACATGCGGTCAAAAGTTTTACGATTCAACAATTTCTAATTTTTAATCAATTGTTTATCAGATCATAAAGACATTCAAAGAAAATAAATGTTCAGTTGTTGATCAAAGAAGGTCTGAAGACACCCAAAAAAGTCCAGGAAGCACCAAGACTGTGTCCTTAAGTTGTTTCTTCTGATGGATTGAGGCACCGCCCGTGGAAAACCTGCTCCGGAATAGAGGAGACAAGTGCAACATGAGGTGAGGACTTTTAGAGTTCTGATTTCTAGAAGGAAGACAAGTCTCTTAAAAAAATTAATTAGGACTTGACTGATGATCTGTAACAGGTCCAAGGACTGGACTGCTGAAGGAAAGTCATATTCATGGGGGAGTGGTGGTGCAGAGGTTAAAATATGGGCCTGTGATCGGAAAGTCACAGGTTCAACTCCCGGAACCGTCAACAACAAAATATGGGTGGAAAAGGTGCACACCTGCCTCCACCCTCACTCGCCCCACTCTGGGCCCCTGAGCAAGGCCCTTAACCCCCACCATCTGCTCCCTAAACAGGTCTCTCTTGAAAATGAGTTCTCGTGGCTCAAGACTACTTGTATAAATAAAGGGTAAATTAAAAAAAATTCTCTCATGAATCCTTTTCTGATTGTTTTGTAGCATTCAAAATAATCTAAGAGGAGAGAAGGTGGGCGCTGCCAGAGGAGACTCCTGAGACCATTCATGTGTGGATTCATGTCCACTCAAAGGAGTGGGCTCACCCCCTGTTTGTACCAATTAGTAAAGCGTTTATTTTACAAAGTATTTCATTTTATTTAAATAAGCTTTATTTATAGTGTGACTAATACAACTGAACCAATCACTTCAGTGAGTAAATGGAGTAAACCCAGTTTACCAGAATACTCCCATAGATTGGTCATTAATATGTTGGGCTACCATTTTCTGCAGTATTTTAGAACATGCAGATCAGATGCTGACAGGTCAGTTTTGTTTATTAGAATAAGGCTTATATCTTGACCACTTTCCACCCTGCTGGAACATCTGCATATATGACACATGACTGTCACAAACCAGGGTTTGGATTCAAAATAAGCCAGACACAGGAGTGCAAAAACTAACAGCTTTTATTAATAAAGCTGCTGGTAGCTGCAGAGGGAGGCCTTTAATGCTATGAACAGTGGGGCAATGAAAGTTTGTGGTCCAAAGGGCAATCCAAAAGGGTGATCCATGAGTTGAGGTCATAGACTGAAGAAGAGGTCGTTACCGTGGTCAAAGAGGCAGAACAGAACCAGATGAGGAGCAGGCAAAAAACGGGAAATCCAGAAGGCAGGCGTGAGGTCAATAATCCAGAGAGCAAGGCTTGAGGTCTAGGCATGAAACTGTGAAGGCTTGAAAATCAGGGACCATGGAAGGTGTAATAATCTCGCACCGGTGAAGAGGGAGAATGGATCTTATAAAGGGTGCATAGCAGGTGAACTAGATCAGCTGAACAGGTGAGTTGAATCAGGGCTGATTGCTGTGATAAGCTGAGGGGGTGTGGTGAAGTGAGCAGGCAGAGGTGCAGGTTGACAGGAGATGAGAATAAAAAACATGAACAGAAACTATGACCAAGAGGGCAGAAAACATGTCATGTCATGAAGGGGTAGGGAAGTGAGCAGATGGGGGGCCAGCAGGGGCCGCTGATCATGACAATGATCTGATCAGACATGTAACTGGGCACATCAAAGCACCTTTAGACATTTTGGTGTCAGAAGCGTAATCATCTCTTGCCTCAGACTGATGCTTTACCCATCAAACTGTTCATCTGCTGCAGTGAAAGGACTAAAGTGAAGTGTGAATCCACACAGTCAGTCCTAACAGCAAGTTTTAATAGATGTTTCTTTGTGAGAACACACTTTGAAGAATATCTCTGTTATAATCCAATATATTTGAAGCTTTTCATCTACAGCACAATCTGAAGCATGAAATTGTCACTCAGAGGCTACATCTACATTTATCAACCCTTTCCTGCCTGGATCGTTGTGTCTGTGAGGAAATACAATCTGCAGTATTTGGTTTTGTCCTTTATCTGTTCTTTGAAAGGCTGCTCAGCCAGGGCCGTTCGGTGAGCAGGCTGCCTGCTGGAACTATGATTAAAATGGATGTAACTTCATTTTTAAGAGTCATGGCGGTAAAACAAGCTGTCTGCTTCTGTGGTTGGACTACTTCAGATGCTACTTTAAAACAGCAAATATTGAAATTATAGAATGTTTGTTATTTTAATGAGTAAATGCTGTTTTTTACTTGATAATGCATGTATAATAATTTGATTTCTTTTAGTGATAAATCAGGGTACAAGTGAAAGTGCACATTTAACAGTAAAAATGGGGTTACAACATGTGAGGCGACCGCATGAAGCGAGCAAACCCTGGATTACAGCTGCTGATGCTGCTGGAGGAGGAGTGTGCAGGTCCAAACAGGCCCATTCATGCTTGACTGACACCACCATCCATCATGTGCTTTATCAGAGCTGAGTCCAAAAGGCAGTTCTGTGAGAATCTTACAGCTGTCCATTGGTTCTGTTGGTTCTGATATTGGTTCTGTTAGTTCTTATATAGGTTCTGTTGGTTCTGACATTGGTTCTGTTAGTTCTTATATAGGTTCTGTTGGTTCTGATATTGGTTCTGTTAGTTCTTATATAGGTTCTGTTGGTTCTGATATTGGTTCTGTTGGTTCTGACATTGGTTCTGTTGGTTCTTATGTAGGTTCTGTTGGTTTTGATATTGGTTCTGTTGGTTCTGACGTTGGTTCTGATGTTGCAAGGTGGACCTTCAGAATGGATCAGCTTCTCACAGGAACAGTTTCTGAAGTTCTTCCAGATTCAGAGGATCCAGATTTTCAATCTCTGGAGTTCTGATGAGTCTTCTGCTCAACTTCATCCACTGCTGCAACACTCAGCTGCCTCTGTCTGTGATTTCATGTGTCAGCCTGTTAGCAAAATATATCCTCAACGACTGGACTACATACCTGTGAGTGTTGTCATCAGGTCAACCCTGTTACGATGGAGAGAATTAAACAAGTCATGAAAAGATAACGGGCAGCACGGTGGCGCAACTGGTAGAGCTGCTGCCTCTCAGCGAGCAGGTCCCTGGTTCAAACCCCGGTCCAGGGGCCTTTCTGGGTGGAGTTTGCATGTTCTCTCCGTGCATGCGTGGGTTTTCTCCTGGTGCTCCAGTTTCCTCCCACAGACCAAAAACATGCATGTTAGACTGATTGGTAACTCTAAATTGTCCCTAGGTGTGAGTGAGAGAGTGAATGGTTGTTTGTCTCGTTTGTCTCTATGTGTCCCTGTGATGGACTGGAGACCTGTCCAAGGTGTCCCCGCCCCTCGCACAGTGATTGCTGGACATGGGCACCAGCGACCCCCGTGACCCAAAATGGAATAAGCGGGTAAAGATGATGGATGGATGAAAAGATAACTTCAGCACAAACAAGGTGAGAATTTATATTAACTTTAAGTGACATGTTTTGATTTAATTATGATTCTGTTGAAATTAGATTTTATAGAAACTTTAATTTTAAAAGTTGTTTTAAATTATTTTGTTAAGGCTAGTTTATAATGATCATTATTTATTTATGCTGCAATAAAAGCAGAAAACATCAGAAGGAATGAAGACATTTTAACATGCTGTATTTTACTGTTATATTGTTGTTTGAATGAATGCATATTGCCCAACATTGATGACTGAGTTTTGGATGATTTTTACACATGAACGGTGGAGTTGTTGCTGTCTTTTCAGGACTTCTCTGTGCTACACCTGCCCCAAGTTTTAGCTCTGTTTCTTTAAAACTCACTGAGTCTGATACATTTTTAGGGCAGTTTATTTCTGTAGCTCCAAGTCACAACATGTTGTCTCGGGGCTCTGAACAGAAACAACACACAGGTGCTGCTCATATAATTAAAATATCATGAAAAAGTTGATTTATTTCAGTAATTCCATTCAAAAAGTGAACCTTGTATATTATATGCATTCATTACACACAGACTGATATATTTCAAATGTTTATTTCTTTTAATGTTGATGATGATAACTGAGTCAGAGTTTATTTATTTATTTGTCATTCGCACCTCATGTGGTACATGTTGTGGAATGAAATTGTGTACACAGGGTCCCAGTTACATCCAACAAAAGTATAAAATGTAAAAGAAAAACAGTAATAAGATCTAAGATATGAACTAAGAAATACACTAAACACTAGTAGTATAAAAACAACATGCCGAACAGCAGCATGAACATGAGTCTGTGAGCAGATGAGCACGGATGAACACAGCAGCTACAACAACACACAGCAAGACAAAGAAAATGGTTGCGGACTTCAGATGGAACAAACACACACCACCACGCCCCCACCCCCTGAACATAAGAGGATCTGCAGTGGAAGTGGTCTCCAGCTACAAGTACTTGGGTGTGCACCTGAACAACAACCTCAGCTGGAGCAACAACACCACCAGCCTGATGAAGAAAGCTCATCAGAGACTCTACTTCCTCAGACGGCTGAGACGAGCTGGTCTGGAAGCTCAGTCCTCACCTCCTTCTACAGGTGTGCAGTGGAGAGCATCCTGTGCTCCAGCATCAATGTGTGGCATGGAGGCTGCACAGCTGCAGAAAGAAAAGCTTTGCAGAGAGTGGTGAAGGCTGCACAGAAGATGTTGGAGTCAGTCTCCCCACCATCACAGACATCTACACCTCCAGATGCAGGAAGAGGACCACCTGCATCATGAAGGACCACACTCACCCAGCACACACACTTTTTGCCTCGCTCCCCTCAGGAAGGAGGTTGAGGAGCATTAAGTGTAGAACCACTAGACTGAGAAACAGATTATTCACAGTTTTATTCACAGTTTATTCACAGTTTCACAGTTTATTCACACACACGAAAGAAACATAATACAAAATACATCTCTGCAAAATAACAGTGCGTGAATCAGGTCTCCAAAAAGCTATTTAAAGCTTATAGATGGAGCCTGGGTACATATTGCATACAAATTATAACATATTCAAATAACAACACAATAAAACATCTTCTGAAAAAAAAGGCTTCTATCCTGAGGCTGTTAGACTCATGAATCTCTAACCCGGAGAATCACTGTGAAAAAAAAAATCACTGTGATGCCACTTTGATTGTTGATATGTGCTGCTGATTATCCATGCTGCTGATCTCATGCTGCTGATCTCATGCTGCTGATTTGTTCGTTTGTACTCATCTGCTCACACAGACTAATGTTCGTGCTGCTGTTGTTCGGCATATTGTTTGTACTATTAGTGTTTAGTGTGTTGTTAGTTTAGTGTATTTCTTAGTTCATTTCTTAGATCTTATTACTGTTTTGCTTTTACATTTTATACTGTTGCTGGATGTAACTGGGACCCTGTGTACATCATTTCATTCCACCACATGTACCACATGTGGTGCGAATGACAAATCTGAGTATGCAGAGAAGAGGTAGGGTTGAAGGTAAAAACAGGCTGCAGCATTTAAAGCAGGAAACCCTCTCATGGGGGCAGACAGAACGATTACAGGATGTTGGTCACATGTGAGCCTGGTAAAGATACGCTGTGCTGCAAGTCAGGACAGAGTGTGCTCTAATCTTAAACAGATTTACTGGGTGATGTTTGGAGAAAGTTAACAGGAAGTCAGATGAACTCCATGTGTGGCTGCATCAGTTTGTTCTCTTTATGATGATGTCAGGAGGACTTCCTGTGGCTCTGAAGAAGTAAAGCACTTCATCTGCACCCCCACACTCAATGACAAGTGTTGCTGCGAGCACATAATTAAAACTCATATCTTTCATTTTCACCACAGCTAAATTAGCTATTGATCAGCTCTTTGCACTGGAGATGCCTTATGAAAGCCCATGGAGTCCTCAGACTGATTTAAAAAATGTCTTGTAGAAAATTGATCCATCCATCTGGACACGCTTGACTGCCTCCATTAAGTTGTGAATTTACAAAACAATATGATTAAATAATAGTTCAATTGTACCTGTACTTCCCAGGATGCTCCACTTTCTTTTTTTGTTGTTGTGCTGAAACAGACTGATGAAGCCTTCTGGATGGAAGGTGAAACGTTTCAGCACACACAAAAAAGGAAACTGTTCAGATGACCTGACTGAAAATTGTTGGATTGTATAACTGGATTATTGAGCATGGACTTTGTTGGTTTTGAACCAGTTTGACATGACTGTCGATGAGGGAAAGGGCCAGCGCCAGAGGTGGGGGCATACCAAAGAGACCATCTTAGCACCAACATAACTGGTTTGTTCCACTTTGGAGTAAGCTCTTGGGTGAAGAATCAGTTCTGTTTTGTGTGTTTTCTTGACTGATGAAGCCTTCTGGATGGAAGGTGAAATGTTTCAGCACAAAAAAAGAAACTGTCCAGATAACCTGACTGAAAATTTTTGGACTCATGTTAGGCTGCTCCCTTTTTCATTGGTCACAACAGCAAACTAACTCGCAAGAAGACATGGCAATTGTTTTTACGGCAGATGCCATTTTTGATGCAACACAGACCACTAAGCTACCACAGCCCTCTGTGTGGAGAAAAGAGCTGCTATCTAGTGTTGCGTTGGGAGATGACTGCGGGTCATCAGTCAATGCAGCTAGCTACTGCTAGCCGCGGGCCTTAAGCTTCCTCTCAGACCCTGGACCCTCAGCCAGCCCCCAGCACTTCCTCTGGCTCTATCTCTCTCAGAAGTGGCAACTCATACTAAGGAATAAATCAAGGAAGCGTGAAATCAGTTTTACCAATTATATTGAAATCAAGGCAGGAAAAGGTTACAATTTACAGCGCTGGACACTCCGGTCTGTGACGCGTTCACAGACCCGTAAGAGCCCCGATGTCCCGTGTCATTACTCATTTATAGGGTCCTAGACTCCTCCTTCGCAGAAGGGGAGCTATCAGTGTATGAGGGGGCGTGACTAAGTGTGATCTCAGTGGATCTTACATGGACTGACGTGTAAGGAAATATGAGACAGTGCTTCAAAAGCCTTTCTACGTGATGTGGCAAGCAGATAAACTGAGAACATCAGAGAAACTGAGACGTTTATTTTCTAAACATAACGTCCCAGTGGCTTTTAAACCCCAAAATACATTAAAGACTGGTTCATCCCAAAGATCCAGTCCCCCGGCACAAACAGAGTAATGTTGTGTATGCTGTTCATTGTCAGGAGGGCTCTGATCAGTCTTACATCGGGGAAACTAAACAGCCACTGGCCAAAAGGATGGCCCAGCACAGAAGATCAACATAATCAGGCCAGGACTCTGAGGTCTACACTCATCTCCAGGTCAGAGGTCACTCTTTCAGGGATGAAGATGTTCACATCCTGGACAGAGAGGAACGATGGTTTGAGAGAGGAGTAAAGGAGGCCATCTTTGTGAAAAGAAATCGTCCATCATTAAACAGGGGCGGAGCCTCCAGGTTCAACTGTCCCCCTCTTACAATGCTGTGATTGCTAGTATCACTCAGCCCTCTGTGAACAGTAAACAGCCATCAGGTGCTAATGATCCATTGTTAGGCTGATGGTCCTTCTTGAGCATGTGATCAGCTGGTTCTGGTTGTCAGCAGCAAACTGGTTGATCCACTCTGAGAAGGTGCTATTCAAGAGACTGAGCTGAATACAGCACCTCAGACTGAGGAAGTCCTCAGGATGAGAGACGAAACGTTTCTAGATTTTTTTGCTTTGTTTTGTTTTTTGTTTTTTTTTGAATGTCCAGAGGACCAGATAGAACTTTTTTGGATTTCTACAGGATATATATTTTGTCATTTTTCATGATTATTCCTGAAGGTAATGAATCACAACACAATCTCTGCAACATTGATTATTATGGGGAAATATTCAAGGACTAAATTATAATACATATGGTTAGGAGGGAAGATGCTCCATTTTTAATATTTTATTATTCAGATACAATGCTGTTGTCATAAATCACTGCTTGGACCACACAAACACAGAGAAACTACTTTCAGTGGATTGTAAATAAACTAAAGTTTTCAATAAAGCAAATTATAATTCAACAAATGGTGCAAACTTAAAATGATTATCTATGAAAACAATGAACCTATTAAGTACTTTTGGTTAACAAGATGATTTTCAGTAGTTTTAAAATGTAAAAATATAATTATAATGAACAGACAAGCTCTAACACAAGAGTAATTTATTACAAATCACCACAACTAAAAAAATATTATGAGCTTCAAATCAAACTTGAACATAAAAAAGAGGAATAGAAATAAAATGCAATGTTTCATTGGAACATGTGAAACAAATATGAAACTAAAACATTTTCCTAATTTAACATGATTAAAGGACAAAATACTGTGTGTGTGTGTGTGTGTGTGTGTGTGTGTGTGTGTGTGTGTGTGT
>NC_056510.1:466831-471210 GCF_014905685.2 Nematolebias whitei
GTGTGTGTGTGTGTGTGTGTGTGTGTGTGTGTGTGTGTGTGTGTGTGAATATTTATGAATGTAATTTATGCTTTATTGTATTTTACTGAACTACACACACTGGGCAGCTCTGTCAACCCAACAGCGGGGCCCTAATTACAGTGACGATGAGGAGGTGAGTTGAGTTGGAGGTGAGCCTAACAGCAGAGGAGGCAAGTCGACCGGCAGAGGAGGGGACTCTACCAGTACAGGAGGTGAAGCTTGCAGCAGAGGAGGTTTGTATATTAATAGAGGAGGTGAGCCTACCAACAGAGCAGGTGTGTCTACCAACAGAGGAGGTGAGGTTTTTTTGTTGTTGTTACAATTAGAGGAGGTGAATCTGACCTTCTCTGAGCTTGTTTCAGAGCAGCAGTAAGCCTTCGGCTCCTTTGTGAACTACACTGGGTCATTTCCTGTCGCAGATCTGAGGTTTGGAGATGTCCAAGGTTGTTTTCACACCTGATAGTCCGGTAGACTCGGTTCGGTTGGGGACCAATATTCAAGACATTTTGTTTCCATTTGATCTGGTGCGTTTGCATTCACACTGCACTGTGCAGTTGAGCCAACCTGTTGAACCAACCTGTTCCCCCGCTCATCTGTGGTGGCGCTGCACCAAGAACTACTGAAAGAAACGACACAAATGATGACTGATGACTCTCAGATTTATCTGCCGTTAACACCAAACAGTTCCTGCTCCATCCAGACTTTGCTAAAATGTCTTGATGACATCAAGACTTGGATGACTGCAAACTTTTTGAGTTTTAATGATCAGAAGACTGAGGTCATTGTGTTTAACCCAAGCTCTACCACTGTCACTGATCCTGTAAACCTGCACTCATCTAAAACAGTCTATTACCAATCTTGGGATAGTTTTAGACTCAGACTTTAAGTTTAATAAGCAGATAAATTATTTTCTTCAAAAAAGCTTCTTTCAGATAAGGCAGATAGCAAAGCTTAAGTCCGTTCTGTCCAGATCTGACCTTGAAAACTAGTCCATGCATTTGTTACAACCCGGCTGGACTACTGTAACTCACTTTATGTTGGGGTCAGTCAGGCTTCACTTTCACGTCTCCAGCTCGTACAAAATGCTGCAGCTCGGCTACTAACAGGAACTCACAGGTTTGAGCACATTACTCCGGTTCTGTCCTCTCTTCACTGGCTTCCTGTACGTGTCAGAGTTGATTTTAAAATTCTCCTGCTGACATTCAAGTGCATTAACAGCCTTGCACCATCATACCTCTCTGATCTTCTTCATTCTTATACTCCTTCTCGGGCTTTGAGATCATCAGACCAGCTGCTTTTGGCCGCACCTAAAACCAGCTGAAGCTCAGAGGAGATCGAGCATTTTCAGTCGTGGGCCCTAAACTCTGGAACAATCTGCCCATCAACATTCGACAGGCCACCTCAGTCTCTGCTTTTAAATCTCTCCTAAATACACACCTGTACTCACTGACACATCTGTACTCATTGACATTTAACACAGGGTGATCTCATTTGGTGTTTCATTTTTAGTGATTGTGTTCATCCATTTTGCTTTTACTCCCTGACATTTAATGCAGGGTGATTGGATTTAGTATTTCATTGTTTCTCATTATATTTCATGTTTTTATGCTTTTATTCATGATGCTGTAATATCTTGTCATTAATATTTGATCCTTTGGTCTTTTTTGGTAAGCACTTTGATAACAGTTACTGTTTTAAATGTGCTATATAAATAAATGTGACTTGAGTTGACAAAAACCTCTGAAGACATTTCTTCTTCTTCTTTGTGTGAGAGGAGTGTGAGTGGAAGAGCAGAGGAGCAGAAAGAGAGAGTGTTTATTCAGTCGGTTTTTCTGTCCTTTTTCTACTTTTTTCACTGGGTGTTTATGTTAGTTATTTAATTGTGGGCAGAGCCCTGTAAAGAGAGAGCTGCGACACTCTTTAACTCGCCGATACGTGTCACATGGTTCATGCAGCTCCAGTAGTTCCAAACAGCTCATCCTGTCAGTCAGTTTGAGCGGCTGCTGGCGCGACACAACACAAAAATCCACTTTTCTTACTTTATCTGACGTCTTTCAGTAATTACTGAGCAGTAACGAACTGATTACTGATTATTGATTATTTCACAGACTATGCATTTTATCAAAGCATTTTTAGAAGCGGCTGATACATTTATCATTAAATTTTAGAAGGAAACGAGACTCCAAACACATATTTGTTAGAAAAAAGATGTATATGCAATACAATGATCAATATAGCCATATCAGTGTTTTATAAAGTTACACACGATAAATAAAAGATCAGAGTAACTCCTGTTATAAAGCTGTTTCTGATGTTCTCTGCAGGATAATGCTGCACCTTGTCCTCCATGCCTGTAGTTCAGATCTGCTCCAGCTTACCTCAGATCATCTGGATGAATTCTTGATTTCTATAGAAGATATTAATTCAACCTTTATTTAAACAGGTTCGTCCCATTGAGCCACGAGGACTCATTTACAAGAGAGACTGAATATAATTGTTGTATTTGTTGTTTTTTTATGTCAACCAAGTTCCTGATAACTGAGTTGATTGTAGCCTGACAACTATTGTAGAACTGTAATTAATTGATTAAAATGTGAATTTAAATGAAACTGTTTCTAGTTAAAATCATAACAGATGACAAAATAAGTGTTAATTGTGCAAAAATAAATTTCCAAACAATTTATTTTAAAATATGTAAAACAAGCTTTAATAAAGTACTTTTACTGCCATTTATACTGTTTATTAATGACATCATCTCAAGTCAGCAGGAGCACCATCATCATCATCATCATCATCATCATCATCACAACAACACAAAGTGAGAGCTGTAAATTTAATCTGCACAAACATTTTCAATCAGGGCTCAAAATGTTTAACGGTCAAAGAAATGTTCAAGAAAATAAACTAATGTCGCTCTACAGGCACATTTAGAGAGAGGACAGTTCACAGAGACACAGGGAGGACGAGTGAGACAGAGACACAGTGAGGACGAGTGAGACAGAGACACAGTGAGGACGTGTGAGACTGAAGGAGATTCAACCATTTGTTCATGGACCAGAACCAGATGAGAAGAACACCAGAACTTCCACTGACCAGTGATCTGACCAGTGACCTGACCAGTGATCTGACCAGTGATCACACATGTTGTTCTAAATTAAACTTTGGTACGAACAGTGTTAAATAAGACATGCCATATTTTTTATTGAACAATAATCTTCATTCTAACAGTGCCGTTGTAATTTCAGAGACTGAGGAAGAAACAGAAATGAGGCGAGTGAGATGAGGGACAGATGAAAATGTGTCCTCAGAGGACGGGGACATGTCAGGATCTGATGATCCAGGATCAACAGGACCAGGAGGATGGATCAACAGGACCAGGAGGATGGATCAACAGGCAGTCAGGGAACAGAGATGAACAACCTGAGGAACAATTAGATCACAAAAAAAAATACATAAGCAGGACAGAAGAAACTCCCAGACAAGAAAATTAACTCAGTCCTGCGAAGAAAAATGTTAATGGAAAATAAATTGACATATTTTTACAAAAGATCAGGTGAAGACAACTGGCATGAAGAATAACTTCCAGCTCCATCTCAATGTACCTGTGATAGTTTAATAAGTGTTTTGTTACTGTCCTACAGTTTATTGATGCTGATATATTCTTGTAATAATTCTTATTTCTTGTTCTGTCTTGAAAGAGTCTCATCTCAACTTGACCCATGATTACCAAACACTAAACTAATAATATAAAACTAATGTAAATGAACAGTCCTGCAGTAAATACCAACTTTGTGAAGGTTATGGTGTTAAAGTAATTGTATTCAAACATCTTGATTAAGCTGTTATTGATTGGGGAAGACAGAAAATGAGATCTTGTTACGATACTTAGAATGCAACATTTAGTTCACTGAAGTCATTCTCCTCTGGTTTACCTGGAAAACTTGGAAAAAAAATGGACTCATCTCCACAATCACGTTTTTCTTTAATGAAAATGTCACAATTTATGCTGCAGTCTTTGACAAATGATCTATAACTTTAAATAAATTATGTCAGTCTTGTCGTCATGTTGTCATCTTTCTTTGTTGAAATCAGGTCTCTCTTGTAAATGAGTCCTCGAGGCTCAATGGGATTTACCTGTAGAAATAAAGGTTGAATGAATCTCAGAAAAAAAAGGACAAATATTTTCTAGTTGAGTTCAGTAACTGGAATTACCATAAATTTAAAAAGACCACCTTTCAAAATTTAAGCAGTAATAAATATTTTAAAACGTTGAATTAGAAATATCCTGATGCATGCTCAATAATCCAGGTAGAAAAATCCAAAGAAGTTCAATCTGGTCCTCTGGACATTCAAAAAAA
>NC_056510.1:486210-488815 GCF_014905685.2 Nematolebias whitei
TCTCCAGTTTCTCCTATTGTTGCCAACCTGTAAATGGAGGAGGTAGAAAAGAGAGCCTTGACGTCCTTTTCAGGGACACCACCAAGTCGTTGGTTCAGGTATGTTGACGACACCTGGGTTAAAATCAAATCTCAGGAAGTCCAACATTTTACTGACCACATCAACTCTGTGGATAAATACATCAAGTTCACAAGAGAAGATGTAAAAAATGGCAGGTTGGCTTTCTTGGACTGTGAGGTCTCAGTCTCTGATAGAGGACATTTGCAAACTGAGGTGTACCGCAAACCCCCCCACACAGACCAGTATTTGCAGTTTGACTCCCATCACCCTTTGGAGCACAAGTTAGGAGTCATCAGGACTCTGTATCACAGGGCAGACAGCGTCCCCACTAGCTCAGGAGCCAGGCAGAAGGAGAAATCCCACACAAGACAGGCGCTAGAGCAATGTGGATATCCTAACTGGGCCTTCCTGAAAGCAGAGAATAAACCCAAACAGGACTCCAGTCAGCCAACAGGTGAAAAGGAGGATCCCAGACCCAGACCAGTGGTTATTCTATATGTTGAGGGAGTATCAGAGAAACTGAGACGTTTATTTTCTAAACATAACGTCCCAGTGGCTTTTAATCCCCAAAATACATTACGGCAAAGACTGGTTCATCCCAAAGATCCAGTCCCCCGGCACAAACAGAGTAATGTTGTGTATGTTGTTCAGTGTCAGGAGGGTGATCAGTCTTACATCGGGGAAACAAAACAGCCACTGGCCAAAAGGATGGCCCAGCACAGAAGATCAACATCATCAGGCCAAGACTCTGCGGTCTACACTCATCTCCAGGCCAGCGGTCACTCTTTCAGGGATGAAGATGTTCACATCCTGGACAGAGAGGAACGATGGTTTGAGAGAGGAGTAAAGGAGGCCATCTTTGTGAAAAGAAATCGTCCATCCTTAAACAGGGGTGGAGGCCTACGTGTTCAATTGTCCCCCTCTTACAATGCTGTGATTGCTAGTATCACTCAGCCCTCTGTGAACAGTAAACAGCCATCAGTGTGCTAATGATCCATTGTTAGGCTGATGGTCCTGCTTTAGCATGTGATCAGCTGGTTTTGGTTGTCAGCAGCAAAACTGGTTGATCCACTCTGAGACGGTGCTATTTAAGAGACTGAGCTGAAAACAGCTCCTCAGACTGAAGAAGTCTCTCGGATGAGAGACGAAACGTTTCTACATTTTTTTGTTGATTTGCTTTGTTTTGTTTTTTTTTGAATGTCCAGAGGACCAGATTCAACTTTTTTAGTTTTTTCTACCTGGATTATTGAGCATGCATCAGGATACTCCCCAGTCTTCTATGTCAGCTGCAGCTCCCCAGGATTTCATGTCAACTGCAGCTCCCCAGGATTTCATGTCAGCTGCAGCTCCCCAGGCTTCTATGTCAGCTGCAGCTCCCCTGGCCTCCATGTCTGCTGCAGCTCTTCAGGCCTCTATGTCAGCTACAGCTCCCCAGGTTTCCACGTCAACTGCAACCTTCTAGGTCACCATTCCAGCGGCAGAACTGATGTTTCCCCCACTCCTCTTTCCCTGTGCTGGTCGGTCATGGACTCTCAGAGTTAAAATTACCATTGGACGCCCACCTGAACTTGTTCCATGTGCTGGACAGCCTCCCGACCACCCATCTGAACTTGTTCCATGCACTGTCCATGCACTGGACGGCCTCCCGGCCACCCAAGTGAACTTTTACCACGTGCGGGACTGCCTCTTGGTCAACCACCAGAGCCATGTCCACCTTATGGATGGACTTCCAGCTATTCCTGGGAGAGGTGGTTTCATCCAAGACAGCCGTCTTACCACCTAACCACCCTCTTGTATTTTTGTTTCTGTGTTTAGTTCCCTGGGTTCTTGTCCTGCCGGTTATTGTTTTTGTCCATGGGTTTTTCTCGTACCCCCCATCCTTGCAGTTCTTTCCTCCGCCTGCCCTTGTCTTTTGGGGTGGGTTCTTTGGGGATGCCATGGGACTTCCTGGGTGGAGGGGGGGGGGTGTAGGGATGGTGCCCTATGGTAGCTGGTCCCCATCCTTACACCCCCTGGTTTCCCTTTTAATTGTCCTGATTGTTTCCACCTGTGTCCTATCCAGGTGTGTATGATTGTGTCTTTTTATGCTGTGTGTATATAAGTCTGTGTCTTTGTGCTACTTGTTGTCTGGACATTGTCTGGTCTTTGTTTGGTGTCCCTCCTGAGTCCATGATTATTCCTTGAGTGTCTCTTTGAATTCTCCTCATGTTACTCCAAGCCATGTAAGTGCTTTGCTGCCATGACAGCTTATTATTTTGCATTAGTAAAGTATTTTATTTATTTTACTCCTCGGGTCTCTATGTCCTGCCTGCACCATTGGGTTTTGCTCCAAGAACCACTGCTTCCAACAGTGTAGAGGTCTCCAGGGTCTCCCAGGTCCTCGTACAGATTAACTGTGTAGAGATCTACATGGTCTCTCAGGTCCTCCTACAGATGACCTGTGTAGACATTTACAGGGTTCCTCAGGTCCTCCTACAGATGAACTGTGTGGAGGTCTCCAGGGTCTCTCAGGTCCTCCTGCAGATGAACTGTGTAGAGGTCTCCA
>NC_056510.1:488825-489679 GCF_014905685.2 Nematolebias whitei
CAGGGTCTCTCAGGTCCTCCTGCAGATGAACTGTGTAGAGGTCTCCAGGGTCTCTCAGGTCCTCTTCTGTTTCTCTACACACTAAAGTGATAACAGCAGCAGACAATGTTCATGCCTCATTTCATTTCATTATTGTGTCCCATTCGCCTCGCCGCTCCGGCTCCTGGCACAGCCTTTTGTCTCAGCTTGGGAACAATCACTCATGGACAGCAAGCAGAGTGGAAGTGGGGGGATTATCTAATCAAAGGTTTGTGAAACCAATTTACAGCTTTAGAAGGAGCTCCAGAGAAGAAGGACCTCCAGATTCTGCATTATGTTGAGTGGGAGGTGTCAGCAACATGCTGTAGATAAAGGTGCATCCTTGCTGTTTGTGAATTTATTGCCACTAAGATCAGATCAAGCTTCTCTGCTGTTTATCTTCATGGTTCAGTCAGCACTTACACATGGTAAGCTGAAAGGAGATAGAAGGTCTTATCGGGCTGTATGGCCTGCAGAGGTCAGCTGTTTCTCATCCTCTCATATCTCTTCATCTGATGTTTTATTAAAGTTATCAGCTGCTCTGATGGGCTGAGGCCAGAGAAACCATCTTCATCTCACTTTTACAGGATAAGAAGTAACCATCTCATCAAAATGGACTTGCCTCCTGAGCCCCCATGGCTGATGGGTAAATCTAAAATTAGAGCTTCTACAAATCTGTCCCTTCAGTTTAGGAAAGAGTTTGGTAAATGTGTCCACACAGAACTGTTTCCTCAGTTTAATAACTTGTATGCACAGACAGACATCAGGGGTGGGGGTGTGAATGAAGACCTATCTATCTATCTATCTATCTATCTATCTATCTATCTATCTATCTA